>NC_083355.1:120155418-120240418 GCF_030254825.1 Meriones unguiculatus | reverse complement strand
AATTCTCTTTTGACAGTTGGAATTCCATATCCAAGGCTTTCTCACATAGAACCCAATAGTGCACA
Organism: Meriones unguiculatus; assembly: GCF_030254825.1. Lineage (NCBI taxonomy): Eukaryota > Metazoa > Chordata > Mammalia > Rodentia > Muridae > Meriones > Meriones unguiculatus. The sequence continues at coordinate 120,240,353 of NC_083355.1, read as the reverse complement.
CATGGAAAACTACAGGGATTTGGACAGGCTACCGAGAGACAGAAGAGAAATCCGAGTTCACCCACAGCGAGAGGCTGTGGCCTGGGAAACCCCCATCAAGCCGGCTGGACGTGCAGAGCCACCAGCCTCACTTCCTGCCTTGCCTTTACCGCTGGCTGCTCTGACTACTCTCTTATGTACACTCTGTGGGCTGCAGTGCTGGCCATGTCTGCCCATGCCTTGCACTCCTCCCAGAAGAAGACATGATTAGTCTCCCTACTTTGTGAACATGGAGGAGTCTTGAAGCTTGCTTGGGTCCACAGAATGCAGCTAGTATGAAGGTGCAGAAGGACTCTGGGCTTCTGGTCGACCTCTTCATCTGGGACTGTGGTGCAAAACTGGCAGGCTAGCTGGCTAGAGAAGGAGAGCAATGACTGGACGCTCTCCTCCGGCTGCCGCTCCCGTGGCTGGCAGCATCTGTGCTGGGTGGGAAAGCCATCCCGCAGCACCAAGTCTTGCTGAATCTGGGGCTCGCTGATCAGTTAGACTGGCTGTCCGACCAGGCTCTGGATCTGCCTGTCTTCACAATGCAGAGCCAGGGTTGTGGATGTGCCCCGCCCTGTCAAGCTTTTATGTGGGGGCTGGATCAGAGCTCACGTGTACAGCAAATGCTTCCCTCTCTGAGCCATCTCCCCCATTTCTGAGAGGGCTTTCTTTGCTTTAAACATTTGAGATTACCTAATCTAACGAATGTTTTCCCTGCGTGTGTCTGCGTACCAGGCGACGTCAGTACCCACAGAGAGGGCCTCAGATCCTCTTGGAAATGGTGTTACTGGTGGTTGTAAACTGCCATGTGGGTGTTGGGGATCGAACCCAGGTCCCCTGGAAGAGCAGTCAGTGATCCTAACTGCTGAACCATCTCTCTCTAGGAGATGGGTTTTTGTTGTCCTCGTTTATGTGTTTTATTGTTGTTTGGGTTATATAACAATTGATACAGAGAATAGCTGCAGTATTCCTACACAAATAATTCTCTCTTCCAAGATCATTCTCTGCCTTTAAAAAAGGCCAAAATCTAAGCATCTACCAATGCTGGTTCCACTCTTCATCTGCTTAAATGTCTGAAGACAGTTTTGCCTGAGCTTGGGTAATTCTGCTCTCTATTATTCTTCTTTGGAGTCGTGGATGAGTTCATCTGGCCAGAATATTACCCTGGTAGTCATTAAAGAGCAGAAAAAAAGTTTTCAGACTAAATGGAACTTTTTTTCTTTTTTTTAATGAATTGACTGCACATTGACTCCTGAAATTCACTGGCTTCCCTTTCAATGCTTCATCAAATATGCTTTGTTTGTTGTTTTGTTTGGTTGGGTTTGTTTGAGGTGGTTTTTATTTTTTGAAAGTTTGTTTTTTTAAACAGTTATGGTCATTGAATAGGAGTTTGGTAAGGCGGCTGCCTATTTTTATGAATAAAGTTTTATTGTGTTTGATTGTTTGTTTATTTATTTATTGTGTGACTGTGTGAGTTTGTGCACACCTACTTAAGTGAAGGTCCAAGGACAACTTTTGGGCACTGGCTCTTTTCTTCTATCATGTGGGTCCTGGGATTGAACTCTGGTTATCAGACTTGGCCACAAGTACCTTTACTAGCTGAGACATCTCACTAATTCTTTTATCTATGGCTTCTTTTGTGTGACAATGGCAGAGTTTAACAGTTGCAATAGATATTCTACAGCTCATAAAACTGAACCATACTATCTGACTTTAAAAAAATAACAACAACAACAAAAAACTGTCCCTAGCCCACAAATACCTTATGAAGGGGAATCTATACTCGTTGTTTGGGTACTCCAAAATTATAAACTCGGGTTTGAGCAAGCCTATCGAACTGCACTGTAGGGAGGGGGGGTAGGGGGGATAGTGAACTAGGAAGATAGGTCCTGTGAGGATGAGCACCTTAAAGAGGAGTAGGAAGGCAGCCACTGTTGGGCCGCAGTCAGGCTATAGGAGCAGGCAAGCCCCAGGCATGAGGGGTTTACAGCGAGGCAGGTGCTACCCATCTGCTTTGCCATAGCCTGGTCACTAAGCATTATCTATGAGTCACCTGGTCCCTTTGCCCAGACCACAGTTAAGATTCTGAGATAGCACATGGCAGGCCTCTCCTTTTCTGAGAAGGGGAGGAGGGGTGAACGGGGAAGGCAACAGGGAGGGGCTGGGAGGGAAGGAGGAAGCGGTAGTTGTGATCGGGATGTAAAATAAATTAAGAACTTAAGGTCCTGAGGGATCAGAACTCTCCACCAAGGATGAGAGATGGCTAGTCTCGGCACTTGCCTGTGTCCCACTGTCCCTGGTATTAGGTGAACCCCAAGAGGCCCTGATGTCCTTGCAGCTTGGACGCTGTGACTCTGACACTAGTAGCTGTGTCTTGCCTAATGGGACAGGAGCTGTGGCAGCTGGTGGCACAGCTCCTCCAAACCAAACCTGCCTTATACACTCTCGTCCTCCTTCACCACGGGCTCAGCTCTGACAGCCTCTCACTGGAGGAACGAGGCACCTGGCTGTGCTTCAGTCAGTGTGGCCGGAGACGCACAGACGGACGTGCCTGCTGCTAGCTTACCCTGAGCTGACACTGCGCCGAATATCCAGGGAGCAATTCCTCCTAGCCGAGTAGAAGTGCCCATCACAGTGGGCGTGTTTCCGCGTTCTCACCAACATGCACCTTCCAGAATTGTGCACAAAGAATAAAAGGAAAAGGGAACCAGGTGTGGTCATCCCGTGGGCTACAGGAAGACCAACGAGCACACACATCTCTGCGTCTTGAGTTTCTCCCTTTGCAGCCCAGCCTCCCCCCTGCTCTCCATGCACCTCCCACGTGGAAAGGCAGCCGGGCCAGCACTGGCTTCTCTGCGTGTTCTGCTGTGTCGAGCAGAAACTCCTGAGGGACTTGACTGCTCGGACTCCCCAGCACCCGGGAATCTGGAGTAGCGGGCTCTGCGGTCCCCATAGTCGGCGACGACCAGGCTGCTTTAGGAACTGTGATGCTGTGTTCTGCAGCTGCAGTCTGCATTGGTCTCTCTGACCCGGAAGCCTCAGTTTCCCCTTGGACATTACAGAAGTCGGCACCACCGGCAAAGGGGATGCTAGGGTGCCACTTGTCAGTGGTGGACACACACCGCAGGTCGGTTTTCCCTTGCACACGCCACAGGTGCCTGAGAGCTCCTTCTCTCCCCTTCTGGCTGGGACGCCCTGGGCTGGTTCTTAGCTCCCTGCCCTGCCCAAGCCTGGAGCAACCTTATCTGTAAGACAAGGGTGATCGTGGAAGCTGCTCCAGTTACAGAAGGCTTAAATGAATTAATGCGTAAGGATCAGAGAACAGAGCCTGGCGCATGGAAGTCTCATCCAAGGTGGCTGTTTTCTTCGCTGGTTATTTTATTCGGTCTAGTGTGCTTCCTGGGCTCTCTCGGCTTGAACTCCTGATTGAGGAGTTCCGGGGTTCCTGTCATGGGGCGGAGACATAGAGGATGGATTTGTCAGTGTTTACACAGCTGTGGGAAATGTTCTCAGCACAAGGAGGACGGGGTCAAACAGAACTGGCACGTGGCCTCTTGAAATCCTGTCAGTGGACCCCTGCGGGGACCAGAGCAGCCCATGGGTGGGTAGACATGAGTAGGACCGCCCACTCCAGGCACGCACAGCTTTCTGCTGGCTGGGCTGGCTGGGCTGGCTGGCTTTACCTGCACTGGGTGCTGCAAGAAAAAGCCACACAGCCTGGGCAGCTCACAGCAGCTCTGGAAGAGAGGAGCCCGTAGTCACACTCGGTGGGGCCAGCCCTCTTCCTGGGCCATCGTCAGGGTCCTCTGGAAGTTTCCTCACATACAGAAGATGCAGGCGACCACCCTGGTCCACAAGGACTCTGCCCTGATTATGTGTCCGTTTATTTATTTGGGGGGGGGGGGGGTTTGAGCATATGTAAGGGACATGTGGAGGCCAAGTCCCCACTTCCACCATGTGTGTCTAGAGGGCTGAACTCAGGTCCTCAGGCTTGGTGACAAGAGCTTTTACCTGCACAGCCATCTTGCTATCCCATAATGCCATCACACTGGTGATTAAGTTTCACTAAGAACCCGAGACCGTAAACATTCCAATCATAATATCAAATGGCATGACAGAGCATTTGGAAAAGGCCCAGCAGTGTGGGATACAGTCAGGGTGGGGGCGGGGGATGGAAGGGATTGTCTAAGGTGAGAAGTGTCATCACTTGCTGGTTCCAGGAACAACCGTGGGTTTTGACTTGGTTCATGCTGTGGGTCAATAAACAGCTATAGCCAGGATGGTCACAGAGAGAGGAAAGAAAGAGGGTCAGCTTCCTCCAACCTGTCAGCCGTGCACCTGGAGCAACGGCAGATCCAGAAGCTGGCCGCAGCGCCGTCGCAGCGCCGTAAGCAGAGGCTTTCGCAGGCTCGCCAGCCGTCTACTGGGGAGTGTTTCTTTAGAATCTGTGCCGTTAGCCACACATTCGTCAGTCCTCTGTTTTAGGCGCCACGCATGAGTCTTTCTGTTCCTGTGATGGTGTTAGATACTGTGCCTGATGCTTTAATGAGAACACCCATAACTGGTATGAGTGTCTGTGTTGCGCCCTGGAGAGCTCCAGTGTCACCTTATGCTTGGTGTGGCTGTTTAGCATTTGGTGGAGGCGCTCCAGGAGAAGCAGATGCTGAGCCGGTCATGGCGCCTACTCCAGTGGCCACAACCATTCACAGAAGAGGACAAAGGAGCACAGCCAGTGGGATCGCCCGACCCCAGCCGAGCGCCAGTCTGTTTCCATGCTGCACGTCTTGATCACTTTGAGATGGAATCTTGAGCCAGGAATAAGAAGCCCTTTATGGGCTGGAGAGCACTGGCTGCTCTTCCAGAGGTCCTGAGTTCAATTCCCAGCAACCACGTGGTGGCTCACAGCCTATAATGAGATCTGGCGCCCTCTTCTGGAGTGCAGGTGTACATGCAGATAGAGCACTCACATAAAAGTAAAAATAAAGAACCATTTCGTGGGTTACAGCAAAGCGCTGAGTGCTATGAGTAGGCCAGTGTTTCTGTCCACTTTCCAGCCACCCACAAGTAGACAAGGTCCCAGCTGGAGACACTCTGACATTTCGTGCCAGTCCCCTGACAGAATTAGTGAAAAACTCCTGCGTGGTCTTCCACCTCGTCTTTGGACCTGGCATCAGATGCTGTAGTTGACAAAATGGTGACGCTCCCTTCAGCCTGGGCTCCTGGATGACAGGGTGAAGCTGAGCGTGCACCTCACGCCTGGCCACATCCACCCTCTTGTGGTCCTCAGAACAGGTAGGATGAAAACAATCCTGTCGTGAGAAGAGATGTGTAGCTTTTCTTTTACACACTACAATTCAGCTGGAGGCCAGGAATTCTGGAGAGTGGGAAGAGGCAGAGGAAAACAGCACACGTTCACTGTCTGTGACCACTCTGTGCTTCAGGGTGGACATTTCTCAGAGGTCTGTTAAAAATACTGAAAAATACGGAATGAGTCATGACTCTGTGTGTGAATGTGTGTGTGAGAGTGAGTGTGTGAGTGTGTGTGTGTGAATGTGTGTGAGAGTGTGAGTGTTGTGTGAATGTGTATGAAAGTGTGTGTGAGAGAGTGTGTGTGTGTGTGTGTGTGAGAGAGAGTGTGAGAGTGTGTGTGTGTGAGTGTGTGTGTGTGTGAGAGTGAGTGTGTGAGTGTGTGTGTGTGAATGTGTGTGAGAGTGTGTGTGAGAGTGTGTGAGAGTGTGTGTGTGAGAGTGTGTGAGTGTTGTGTGTGTGAATGTGTGAGAGTGTGTGTGAGTGTTGTTTGTGTGAATGTGTATGAAAGTGTGTGTGTGTGAGAGAGTGTGTGAGAGTGTGTGTGTGAGAGTGTGTGTGTGAGAGTGTGAGAGTGTGTGTGTGTGTGTGTGTGTGTGTGTGTGTGTGAGAGAGAGAGAGAGAGAGAGAGAGAGAGAGAGAGAGTGTGTGTGAGAGAGAGTGAGTGCATGTGTGTAATTCTGGTTTCACACTCAGGGCCTTATGTTGTTAGGCGAGCCCTCTCCTATTTAGCTTCACTCGCAGCCCAGGTAGAAACGCTAAGAACTGCGCCCTGACACAGAAGGATGCTTCCCTCACATCCCTGTGAAGCCCTAGAACTTCAGAATGTGGCTGTACTTGGAGACTGGCCTTAGGTGGCGGTGACCTGATCTAACGTGTCTAGTGCTCCCGTAGGAGGAGAGTAGAGAGGGTGCAGAGACAGGAGGACAGTGGGAGGGGACGCACCCGTAAACTGTTTGCAGGGTCTGAGGCCTCCAGCAGGACCCTCTGCTATTTCAGCCTTCTACTCCAGGGCACTCTGCGGCGCCAGTGGTCCTAACAACTTCACTGAAGCAGCACTCCGCCATAGCGTGTGGCATCCGGTCAGTAGTCATCCACAGCCAGTCACTCCTCAAGCACCTGACCCACAGCAAAGCGCCCGTGTCCTTCCCTTTTCCCTGAAACGGCGACTCTCCATGCCGGGGAGTCCACAGAAGTGCCCAGCCCAGTCGCCTGGGCTTTCCCACAGCTCATCTGCCGCATCATCAATACCTCCGAGGGGGAGCAGAGGCTGTGAAGAAGGGCTTGGAGTCTTTTAGGAAAGACTCTGGAGCTTCAGTCGCCTCCTTTATGCTTAGAAACTCTGGGTACAAAAAGCAGAAGGCTGCTTGCCCAGTAAGCAGCACGGAACAGAAAGGTTTTTACCCAGCAGACCCATGGACACAGACGGGCTAGAAGCCAGCCCCGGATGCCCGCAGAAGAGGCAGGCATTGAGATGAGGCCCTACTTCTGCCTGATTCTGGGGACCTCCTCCCTTCGTGCTCTTTAGAGCTAACGCCACCAACCGTCTCTGCTCTGAGAGGGCCTCTGCATTGCTTCCCCACACAAGACACAGTCCCATCAGTGCCGAGACACCCTGGCTTCGATTCCTACCACGGACTGGAGAAAGTGCATTTACTCTGTCAGGTTTGCACCCTCAAATTTGATGATCCCTGTTGGCTTACTCGGCCAGAACACCCAAACTGTAGGGCTTCAATCAACTTATAAATTGGCCGTTTGCTCCTGTCCACCAGTTGTAAAGGACACAACTAGGACATGCCTGCTCATGGACCGTAGAAGAATAAAACCTGTGAGTGGCCACATCTCAGTTCATTTCTAAGTTTAAAATGTGGACAGCGGCAAAGAAAACTGTCCCTTACTACAGACTGGGCAGCAAGCTGTGGTGTTTCAGAACATAATAAAGACCAGGCAGCCAGGTGTGGTGGCGCACACCCGTGGTCCCAGCACTCGGGGAGGCAGAGGCAGGCAGTCTCTGCGAGTTCAAGGCCCCCAGCCTGGTCTACAGAGTGAGTCCAGGATAGCCAAGGCTGCACAGGATAGCCAAGGCTGCATAGCCAAGGATAGCCAACCCTGTCTCACAAAACAAAACAAAACAAGACTAGGCAATGTCCTGTAATGACCTGTTTACCTCACAGTAATGGCAAAATTTATTCTTCTCTTTAACGAGGGTACAAACCAAGAGGGAATTTACAATCAGCTCCTTTCCGTTCTGAGAGGACCGAGAGATGGGGGATGCAGAGAAGGAGTGAGTTTTGAATGAACTTTTTAAAAAGGAGGAGAAAAAGTCCCTCCCACGCTCATGGCACTCCCCACAATGCCTGGTTTACAGGGAACTTTCCTCCACACTAACCTAGGGGAATTGGGTCTGTGGGAGGGCACCTTCCAAGCATTACAGCCTGAATTTGGTCCCGGGAAGACAAGGAAAAAGCTAGCTGTGGTGACGCACATCTGTAATCCCAGCATCCTGCCTGGAGATGGGAAGTGGAGAGGAGAGAACCTGCAGGTCACAGAGCAGCCAGCCTGGAGAACAGCGAGCAGCAGAAACGAGGGAGACCGGCCTGAGGCAGCGGACGCTGAGAAGAAATCCTAAAAGTCACCCTGGCATTAGTGTGCACGGCATGGCTCACGCCTGCCCTTGCCAGCTTGTTGCCTGATACCCACAGAGTATTCCAGTGTGTAATGGGGCCGTGCACATATAAATACTGATTTACAACTCCAAGAATGTCAAAGGAGCAGCAGAAACTTCAGGATATACATACGACCAGTGTACACGCACGTACGTATGTACACACACACACACCTGTTTGAGTACACACGTGCACACATGCATGCACTCAAAGAAATAGACAATAGACAGACAGATAGATGGATGGATGGATGGAAGGAAGGATGGATGGATAGACAGACAGACTGAATGTTCTGGTGGAATTTTCTAAGGTTCTGGGCCAGATATATGACCAAGAAGAGTTCAGATCCTATTGCTGAGAGAGAGAAAAAGACAAATTAACATGTAAAATAAGGTGGGAGCGAGCAGGGTTGGACTAAAGGAGAGCGAGTTAGCTCTTTTGCTGGGAATGCTGCAGACAGTGGCTGGGTTGACATTCCCCTTCAAGCAATCACTGTGTCCGCTGACACGCGCTGTCAGTTTGGATTTTTGGCTTAACTGATCGGTCTACCTCATTCAGTGCCCACGATACCTTCATTTGTATCTTGCGGACCCACCACAGTGCCTGGCACGCAGAGGAACGTGAAATACCTCACGAGTGGAACCACTAATTACCTTGAAGCCTTTAAAAGCCCACCAGGCCACACCATTGACTACATAAACTAGAAACCTGGGTGTGGGGTTCAGGGTTAGACTGTAAATTGTGGATGAATGGACCCAGTTTTTAAAAGCCAAATTATACAAGTGTGTGTATGTGTGAGTTTGTGTGTGTGTACGTGTGCAGGAGGATATGCACACTGTTTCTCAGTGACTCTATAATACTGGATTTTCCCTCAGGCCAGGAGGAAGAGTCACCTATGGCTGCCTTCCCTTAGTCGCTCCTCTCTTGCTAATCCCTAGCACAGAAGTCTTCTGTGGACAGTTGATGCTCTCTGGGAAATCTCCCCTTGGGGGAGCAGTGGGCTCCTCAGGAGAACACCCAGCTTCCCCCTAGCATGTCCAGGCCTTGGCTGAATATCAGTCTGTGAAAATGTAATCAAAACAAACAAAAGCCTTCCCATCTGACATAGTTGGGGGAGATGAGATCCGCCATACCTGTATCAAATGTGGCCTGAGCAAGTGCTTTCTGGTCGCTCGTGGTCGTGTTTGAGAGGACGCTCTCCACTTGGCCCTCCGCCCAGAGCACTGTGGGCATTTGTAGGGTGTCTGTACTGTGGCTGAGTGCCCAAGTGCACTCATCCAGGTGTCCTCTGGTATTTGGCCTCAACTATGTTAACAAGAAATGTCTTGTGTGACAACCTTTCATTCACTGGAAGCCTTTCAGCCAGAAATCTGGTAATTGAAGGTTTGTTTCATGCAAGTCATATGTTGTTTTATTGGTTTTCCAGATGTTCTTCACAAAAGTAAAACAAAATAAAATGGTCATTTGCATTAAGAACAAACCTTCCACATTCTGAGAGGGTCACTGCCTGCTAACAGCCTGTGACTTTCTGCCTCTCTTCCAGAGAGCGGGTCCTGATACAAGCATGCGGACTGTGAAAAATGAGCCACGGATTCTCTACAAAGTGCTCTACCCACCCTGTCTGTTCTCAGGCGTGTCCCTAACATGTCACTCTGGGTCACATGGACTCTATTTAGATTACATACAACTTGCCACCCCATCTCCCTCGTCCTTCCCTTGGCACTTGGAGCCATGTGTCCCCCGCTGTGGTGGGCGAGAAGAGTCCCGCCCACCAGAACAGCGTTTCCAAGGGTAGCTCAGCTGTGGGCTCAGCATGGCCATCACTGGCTCTGTCTGATGCGTCAGCCCCAGATCTTGTTTCTGAGGCTGAGTGCTATCATGCTGTCACCCAGCCAGCTCCCAGAGCTGCGACGTGGACGTGCTGCAGGGGCTGGCCAAGTCAGGTCTAGTTACCCTCGGGAGAGAACAGACCTCCTCTGCTCAACGGGACATAGCATGGGAAGAACGGAATGAATCATCTCAACGAGCAGATGAGATCAGCGAGGTGGGGAAGGAGGCCAGGCTGGGAGCCAACACCAGAGGGCTGGACACAGAAAGTGGGGTCTGTGGTGGGCATGCACCCTGGAAGAATGCAGGAAGCTAGCCTCGGTTTCATGAAGACCTCAGCCCCCTTGCCAGCCTTCTTCCTGGGCCAGCCGTGCTTGGCCCTGGTGCTGCTAGAGCTCATGTTCATGCCCTTCCCGTCAGCCAGCCCTGTGCCACAGACATCCTGTGTACAGCCTCCTGCCAAGGCTCTCCACATGGCGTCAGATAAGGGGGTCCTGGGCAGGGAGCGGCCTGAGGACGAGGCACTAGGTATGCATACATGCAGAAGGGCAGTTCCTGCGAAAGGAACAGCAGGCTGCAAAAGCCCAGGCAGGCACTCCCTTGGCACAAAGGGAATCGGGACTAGAATGATTCGGGATGCAGGAAAGAGATGCCACAACAGAAGGAGCAGGATGAGGAGGGGCTTGATGGGCCAAGTAAGGGCTCTGCATTTTAGCCAAAGACGTAAAACAGGCAATGTTCTCAAAAGCTCACAGAAGCAGAGAGTGAAAGTCATAAGGGATGGGTGGAGAGGATGTGTGTCCAGAGAACTGGGATGCGGTCTCGGCTGTGTGTGTGCCTGGTGATGAGGCATGCTGCGAAGTTCTCGTTCTCTCTCTTGCAGCTCCTCCATCCAGAAGCAGAGGACACAGGGGAAGCCCCAGCCCTTTCCCTCTCTGTCCACTTGGTGCATGTACAACGGGTTCCATGTAGCCCTGTCTTCATGTCTGCTAGCCCAGGCCTAGAGGGGGGAGTACACATGGCCCTGGTCACTCATGTCCTTTTTGTGGACACCAGGTGTGGAGGGGACAGAAGAGGGAAAGCCGCTGCTTCCTTCAGATGGAGCCCAGCAAATGACGGCCCTGAAGGACCACTTTCCCTTTGTCCCCTCTGGATCTCCTCTCTCCATCCTTCTTCTCTCACATGTGCTCCAGGTGTCACTGTCCACTTGTCCAGTCAAGTGGCTTTTGCCCTCAGGTTCCCCCCTGCCTCCCCTTGTGCAGCATGACTGGCCCATGATTGTGACCATAGATTCTGAGTGAAACAAAGTCTACTTAAACTTGGGGGGTGGTGGTAGGGGCTTTCAGGGTGAGTGTGCATCACTGGCTGGGGCTGACTCATCTGCATAGGCAGGACCTTCTAAGGGGCTGGAAGTTTAATCTGTCTGCCTGGTTACCTGACCTCCTCCAGGGGGCAAAGGTGGGGCGCAGGGCTCAGAGTGCCAGACACACAGACCTGGTGAGGGGGATTGCTGATCTCAGGATGAGAGGTCTAGGGTTCAGACAGGCCTCCACTGACTCTCGCTCCAGGCAGGCTCCCCTGGCCCCTCAGCTCCCCTGACTTTGCTCAGTCGCAGGAATCTCATCAGATTCCACAGCACAGATGGTGACCATGTCTTCCCATTCCTCAATGGCTGCCTGCAGTCTTCCCAGTAGTTCTCAGTGATCTAGCCTTCACAACAAGTCATCTGCCTTTCCCCGGCTTCCAGAAGACCACTATAGTCTAGTTATAGCTAACACAATCCAAAGAACAGTCTCTGTAGCAAATTTCCAAAATGAGTTCAGTTAAAAGATTATAACTGTGTAGAGAGAGCAGAGGTGAGAGAGAGACCCTAAAAGCAAATAACAAAAGGAAGACAGATTATTGAAAACCTCAGCTTTCCTAGGACTCAAATATTTATTAAAAGTGGCCAGCTTTCAGTGGCCAGAAGCCAGTGTTATTTAGCAAGTGGGGTAATGGGCTCTGTCAAACACACCGATGATAATGTAAATTGCTTCAGTGACCTTTCTGAAGGGGAAGCTAGCAGAGGCAGCAAATTTTTCAAAAGCTGTGTACTGCCAAAGCCCATTCTCTTTTGAGATAAGGTCCTAGGAAATTTTGAATAACTCCAGAAGGACATCTACACGAGTGCTTACAGAAAAGCTGGTCAGATCTTCCACAGGTCAAAACCGGCTGAGCACACTGTGGGGTGTGTCCAGGGACACTGTAGCCAACAGGAGTGATGTACCCACTGATGAGGCCATGGCCCTACAGCACAGGAAGTGAAAAAGTCAAAGGCACAAAGTGGTTTGGGATACTAGTTTTTGAGTCTATTTCTGTGCAAATGAGGAAAAAATAATGTGGAAAATTATGAAATGCAAGTTTTTTTTCCCCTATGCTCGCCCTTGCTCTGAATAAGGACACAGAGACCTTTATGTTTATTTAAAGTTTCAAGCACTGTAGCTGGGCAGATACTCAGCTATTCTAACCTGACAGTTCTGGCCTGGCCGACGCCCCAGCCATGTGGCCCATCACCTGCCATCTTAGTCTTGCCCTGGCACCTCCTTTTTCATTCGCAACTTCCCCACCTGAGACCCTCTCACAAAAATAGAAAGTCCTGCCTTATCCTCTCCTGCTCAGCTATTGGCTGTTCAGCTCTTTATTTAACCAATCAGAGGTGATGAAGAACAATGTTTACAACTCACCAAGACAAGAGATGCTTCAAGATAATGACAATGACAAGGTCCAGACTGCATCCAGATCTCTGGACACAGAAATCAGCATTTGAATACACAGTGCACAAAACAAAAACAAAAACCTCCAAACAGAAAATCTGCTAAAAACACGTGGCTCCAGCTTGCCTCAGGATTAAGGGATTTTATTTTTCCACTGCTCTCATTTTCCGTAATCTCTGAATGTTAAGTATTGACCATTACTGATTTTTGAAATCAGATAAAAGCAGCAACACTGGCCAGCTCTGAGAAGTGGACGGAATGTGGACAAGGCACTCTTCCCCCTCTCATCCTGGGATTCCCCAGGCAGAATCAGGCTTGGCTCTCCCTGGTACATGGGCATCTAGTCTGTTTTCAAGTTCAAAGAGTCTTCAGTGTTTCCCTTCACAGTTCATTCCTGGGTTTTTCAAATCTATCTGGACGAGAAAATTCTCCTGGGTTTAATCTGAAACATCAGTCCTCAATCCGAACCTCTGCTTTTCCCCTCCAACTAGCAGCAGCAATAGAGAACAGTGACGCTGTTTGTCCTAACCGAGAAGTTCTTTTCCACACACCCTGCAAATTAAACATGTGTACAGACACACACAGGACATGATGACCTGGCGAAAATTACACGATCAAGTGCTAAATTCTGTGGCTCCAGAGAAGGAGCCCTTTAGAAATCCCTACCCTGCCCTGGCCTGCCCCGAACGGCAGCCCAAGGTTGCCTGGCTTGTCCTTTTCCACAATGACACTTTAAGGAGCCTGCCTGGGTGGAGGGAGGCCTGGAGACCTCAGGACGCCGCCTTGGACTATTCCAGGCAATTAGGGAACTCAGACTTCAGGCCTTGACAGAAGGAAAGAGAGCAACAGTTGGCTATCCCCACAGCTATGTGGAGGACATAGGTCAACAAGAGCCTCGGCCTTAGCTTTCTATAGGTCTGTCCCTCCTCTCCGTGCTCTCTTCTACTTAACACCATCACAGCTGACAGTTAGCTCATTTCTTATGCTTCTGTCTTAGAAACACTGAGGGAACCCGTTTATTTCTCATGATCATCCTTATAAAACCAGAACCATGATCCCTGTTGACATGGTCTTGTGTAAGAGCTTAATTCTCTCCTCTCTGGGCACCAGTGGCCTGTGACTGCCATTCAGGAAAGCAGGTAGGAAGCTACACATTGGGGCCTTTTCTTTCTTACAGAGCTGGTTGTCCACAGGCATCAACACGAAGGGTTTTGCTCTCAGCCATTTCCTCATTTTCTGGGAGCCTGTGGCTGGGTAGATTGGTGTCAACTTGACATAAGTTAGGGTCATCTGGGAATAAGGAATTTCAGCTGGAAAAAAAAATGCCTGTCAGATTGGCCTACAGGTAAGCAGGGAGCCTTTTCTTGATCAACGATTGACATGGAAAGCCTCCCCACACAATGGGCAGTGTCACCCCTAGGCAGGTGGTCCTGGCTTGTGTAAAGCAGCAATGGGAGCAAGCCACTAAACAGTACTCCTTCCTGGCCTCGGTTTCAGTTTCTGGATCAAGGTTCCCGTCTTGAGTTCCTGCCCTGACTAACCTCCTGATGGACTCTGATCAGAACATGTAAGCCAAATAAACCTGTTTCCACCCCAAGCTGGTTTGGGTCACAGTGTTCTATCACAGCAGCAGAAAGCAAACTAGGACAGAACCGGATAGATGCACCTCGGTATTTAAGGGCTGAGAACCTTTTTGAGGAGAGGCTCTGCCCTCACTTTGGGAAGTTCTTCCCTTCCCTGACATTGACTGTTTTCTTTGCATTGTTCCAGTTTCTTATAGGCATAAACTCTCTCCTCCTTAAAACAAGTGCATTAGGAAATGCACTTCACAAATGAAACAAACAAACAAAACGGGGGTAGAGGATAGTCAGAGACAGCAGAGCCCATCGGCCCATTGGCCAGCCAGCCTCGATAATGGACGGTCTCCAGGTATGGTGAGAGAGAGACCCTGCTTTAAAAGAAAACAGTGGTGAGAGTGGCAGAGAAAGTCAGCCAATACTACCTCCTGTCTTCCAGATGCATGTGCCCACGTCTGTATGGGAACCTGCAGACACAAGAACACACACACGAACACATGAATATACCACACGTACACAAATCATGTTAAACAAGAATTTTCTGAGTCTCCAAAAGCAGCTCTGCCTGGTGAGCAGGCTGTTGGATTTCTCTGCTTGTTTGTCTCCGGTTTCTGACTGGCTAGATGCTGGGCGAGGAAGACGGTGAAGAATGGTGCTGATGCGAAGTGCCATCTGCTGTGCTCTTCTGAGTCAGGCTTCTCAGGCGATGCTCAGGACCCCCGCAGGTGTGGGCAGTGGTTTTGCTGTTTGAAATGCTTAACATGACACACACCGCACAGAGCGTCGTAGCCTTCCGACGTGACTGTCCCCTGGCGATAAGATTTTCATTTTGCGCCTGCCTCGCGCTTAGAGCTCAGAGTCAGGTCTGCCTTGTCTGTTCTCTGTCTAGATGGTCACAGAGCTAGGTTCTCTGGGGTTTGTGTCTGCCGCACTCAGACCACAGCCAAGTTCCATCCATGCTCTGAGGCAATTCTGGAGATTTGTACCTTGAACCTAGCATTTCTTTTGAACCCAAATGTAGTGCTTAGTAAATTAAAAGAAAAGGATTCTCAAACACCCTTGTAAGAAACAAGGCTCATTAACATTCCAAAGACACCTCCAATGAGCGTGTCTGCGCTTGATTCTCATCAAGTTCAAGGCGCAGTGACAATAAGACATGAATCTCATTATGTGCTCAGCAGGGAGCCGACCGCTGAAGCAAGGACCTCTTCATCCAACAGGAGAATTTCCCATGGGACTGTGTCGAGCAAGAATTATCAAAGTTAACTCCGAAATTAGCTCTCACTATCAAATGGCTCGCATGCCTGTTTAAACGAGTGTGCTGGAACTTGCACATCTTCTATGAATTTATTTCTCTTCATTTTTTTTTTTTTTAACTTTAAAGGGAGAAGAGGCACGGAGGGTGGGACCGGAATCGGGAGCAGAGGAGGAAGGGAGGTATAACCAGGATGGAAAGTGAGTAAATTAATTAATTTAAAATATTGAGTCAGGTGTGGTGGCACATGCCTTTAATCCCACTTTAATCCCAGCACGAACGGAGGCTACACAGAGAAACCTTGTCTGAACAAAACAAAAGAATTATATGTTTATATATAAGGGTGTTTTGCTTACATGCCTGTGCACCCCAAGTATGAACTATCAGGAGGCTGGAAGAAACTGACCCCGTGGACCTGGCACTGTGGAGGATAATAAGCCCGTGCTGGGCACCAGTAATTAAACGAGGGCCCTTTGGAAGAGCAGTCAAAGCTCTCGAACTCTGAGACCTCTCTCTAGCCCCTGCTCTCCTCTTTAAAGATGTTATTATAGGAGATTATTTTCTTGTTCAACTATTAATGGAGATGCCGCTTTTAAACATTCATAGGTTGGTTGGACCAGCAAGGCGGCTCAGGGGGTAAAAGCACTGATGCCAAGACTGAAAACCCGAGGCCAATCCATGGAGACACATGGTGGAAAGAGAACTGACTCCTGAAAACTGTCCTTTGTTCTGCACAGGCATGACGCGGCATGTATGCACACACGTATGCACACATGCACGCACGTGCACACGTGTGCTCATGTACATACATAGGCAAAATAAGTATACTAAAATTTCAATTAAAAACTTAAAAATGGGCGGCTGGAGAGATGCCTCAGAGGTTGAGAGCACTGCTCGCTCTTCAAAAGGTCCTGAGTTCAATTCCCAGCACCACATGGTGGCTCACAGCCATCCATAATGAGGTCTGGCGCCCTCTTCTGGCCTGCAGGCACACATACAGGCAGAACACTGTCTAAAAAAATACATCTTTAAAAAAAACCTTAAAAATGAGTACCTAAAGGTATTGCTAGAGCTCAGAGTGTGTGATGTATAAAGCCTTGGGTTAGGGTCCCAGGGTCCTTAAGCTAAATGTGAGCTTCCCACAGATCCACTAAAACTCACTAGACTCTGCATATAGAATAATGAATCTATGGATGACATTACGCTTCAACAATGTTGCCAGAGCAGCATATTGACTGGCTTCACCTTCTTGCTCTTATGGTTCTAACTTGTAAAAAATAACAACGATATTGACAAATTTATATAGCTATAACTAAAACATAGAGGCTACATATGAAACAAAGTAAGAATAAAATGCAAAAATTAGGGAAGCAGAGGCAGATGGATCTCTGAGTTTGAGGCCAGCCTGGTCTACATAGAGAGCTACAGGGCAGTCAGGGCTACACAGAGAAACCCCATCTCAAGAAACCAAAAGAAAAAAATTAAAAATGATGTTTCCCATAAACAAAAATTTTTGTTTAAAATGAAGATTTTTATACACATCTGTAAGAAAGAGGCAGGAAGTTTCCACTTAAATGAACAAAGGCCTGAGAAAACTAGGTCACTGCCCCTTGAAAAAGGAAATCGTAAGTGCAGTCATGCTTGCTGGGGATGAGTCCAGGATGCCCCCTTGGAACCACATTAGCAGATCCTCGTATAAAATGGCCTCAGATTTGCATGTAATTTACACACACGCTTCCACATATTTCAGATCTCTGCGTGACTCACAGCACACATGCACTGTAAATGCTGCAAACTGTTGCTTTACATAGTGTTTAAAGGGTGATGACAAAGGGAAAAGGCTGAGAGTATTCAAAGCAAGTGTAAGATTTTGATTCTTTTGTTTGTTTGTTTGACCTGGTAACTCATAAATTCAAGGGGCTGAGAGATAGTCAACAGAGAGAAAACGTACCTAAGAAGTTGCCATCTTAAAAAATATTAAAACATAGCAAAATGTTTGGCTATGATGCTACATGCTAACACAGGCATGGTGAGAGAGGCCGTCTCTGGGGTGTGAGATGAAATGCAAGGAAAGGCATCCCTTTAGGAAGACAGCTGGGTGATGTCCCAAAGCCTCAGGATAACGTATGACCGCACCTAGAGACTGTCCGGAGTGTGACCCAGGGAGGTGACTGGGCTGGGTGTGAGCAGAATGCTTGCAGGCGGAGAATAAGAGGAAGAGAAGACACGGGCAGAGGGCCAGCGTGTGTGCCTGTCTGCTTCTGGCTGCAGACAGAGTGACCAGCTGCCCCGCACTCCTGCTGTGCTTGCCCTGCCAAGACGGGCTGATCCTTCCACTGTGACTCAAGAGAAACCCTTCCTATGCTTCTCTTGTCACGCCTGCCACAGCACCGAGAAAAGTAACTCACAGAGACCTAAAATTGGTGATTGGATCAGTCTGCTGTAATGAAGAAAGACTAGCTCGGGAAATGCTTAATCTATGCACACACAACACACACAGATGCTTACTTATATTTATGAACAACAAACTACTTAGCAAGAGAATGCAGTAAACTAGTTATCTGAGTAAACTAGTTGTCTTAGTACACTGGTTACTTTAGTAAACTAGCCGTCTTAGGTTAAGGAGGAAGGCGTCTACATCATCTTACAGTAGGCCATCATCCAGGAATCAGTGCACGCACGCAGGGCAGGAGCCTGGAGAGAGGAAGCGGTGCAGAAGCCGTGGGGGAGTGCCGCTCAGCCTGCTTTCTCACAGCGCACAGGCCCACCAGCCCGGGCTGGCACTCGCCCTCAGTGAGCTGGGCCCTCCCCGGTCAACCATCAATCAGGAGAATGCACCACAGGCTTCTCTGCTGGTCAGTCTGGCAGGAGCATTTTCCTAATTGAGGGTTCCTCTTCCCAAAGGGCTCTAGCCTATGTCCCATTGACATAAAACCAGCCAGCGCTCTAGTCCACGTTCATCAGTGGAATACCAGAAAATAATTTCAGAACATTTACGAAGAGTTCGTAGTACCATGAGGAGACACAGTTAGCATACTTAATGAGACGGAGGACAGAGACTATTAGGATGTAAACTGTTAAGTGAGAAAAGTCCCATTGTGATCCAGTATTGTCTCAGTTAAGGAAAGGGCCCAGAGGAAATGGTATCTCATACTTGTCACACATAAACCTGCTGGCCTTTAGTATAGATGGGATTTTCAAGTGTTCATTGCAATACTACGTCTATAGTTAGACACGCAGTCTACTGCTTTCTTAAAAGGCCTTGAGAACAAAAGCCCACAGCTCACTGCTCCTGCTCCAATCAATCTATCAAGCTCGTACTTAGTGGATGCAGTGATTTGGTGTGACACAGTAAAATTATAATTCTCTAGCTAGAATGCTAGCCCTTATATGGTTCCGAAGCTTTTTAAACCAGTGAACCGCTAAGTTGGCAGCAGTACGGTATTTTGCAAGTAAAAAGTTAGCTAGCCATCTACAAATGGGCTGTTATTATTATTCCTATGATTATCAGTGGCATTTGATCACAGCTCAACAGAACAAGGGCTGTCTGCTTTATATCACAAGGAACCAGCAAGAAGTCAGTTCAGACCCAAAGTCAATCAATTCAATGAGACAAATAAGATTTTTTAAATTGTCGGTTGGCGTGGCATGAAGTGAAACTGATTGACTGACTGAGCTCCTCAGCTTTCTACTGATTTGCATAGCATTCTGAACACTCGGGCATTTGGCCTCTTTGCTTAAAAATGCAGCCTGCCTCTAGCTACATCCTCTCATCAGAGGCCAGACAATTTTTTTAAAATCCTCCTATAATTATCAAGAGACCGATGTTTATATGCCCACTGACAATCACCCAACATTCAGTGTAAGGTCTCCAGCCCAAGGCTGCAGGGGGAACACTCAGAAAATGGCCGCAGCCCCGACTGCTGTAGACACCACCTCCGCTCCCACCCCAGCACACCTTCGGGATGGCTAAAGCCGGGCTGTGCTGCTCAACAGGAAGGTGGTTTTTTCCCCACTCCTGTCTCCTCACTCGTGGAGTGCTGACTTCTCCTCATTCCTGTCTCCCCACTCTTGGAGCGCTGACTCATCAGCAGCATCTGTGGCCCAACATGGCAGTGACCCCTTGCCTCGGTGGTGGGGATTCCCAGGGCAGCATTTGTAGTTTTGGTAACCTGTGAGCCAGGCTGTTCTCTGGGCTTCAGTGGGGAAGTCTGAGGAGCTCCCCACTCAGGAACAAGGCAGACCAGATGATATAAAATATTTCCCAAAATGCAAAAGAAAATAAAATAAGGACCTCACAATCACACAGCTAAGCTCCCTGGCAAGCTCTTATTTGGGGAATTCCTCCAAAGAAAGAAATTGGGGCTGGAGAGATAGCTCAGAGGTTAAGAGCACTGCTTGCTCTTCCAGAGGTCCTGAGTTCAATTCCCAGCAACCACATAGTGGCTCACAACCATCTATAAGGAGATCTAATGTCCTCCTCTGGCGCTCAGCTGTACATGCAGGCAGAACATTGTATACATAATAAAATTTTTAAAAGGCTTGGACTATTAAAAAAAAGAAAGAAATTAATAGTATAAATTATGAACTTTGAAAAAGTAGCGAAGCCAGAGTTTCCCTGGAGACCTGTGGTGCCTTGGGCCTGTGAAAAGCAGAAGTCAAAGACCAACCCCCATGCTCTACCCGAGCTCTGCAGTGAAGTTAGATTTCCCACAGGCTACTTGTACTTTCAAGAAAAGGGTAACAACTGTGCCCAGGCAGAGCCATGGCTCTGAAGGTAAGGGAAGCAGGTGCCCCTAAGAACTTATAACTTGATTCTTTCATTATGAATCTGTCCATTTACAAGTATCGGTTGGGCCTACTGCCTACAAGGCTGCGCTAGGTGTCAGGGTTACAACAGTGGACGGAAGAAACAAGCTCTTTAAAAGGCATCGTGCTGTGGTATGAGAGGATGAATACGGCAGGCCAGGAGTGAATCTTGGGAGAAACTAAAGAAGGGTAAGGAGGGAATAGTGCCGGCAGGGGGTGAGGGCTTAGCTAAGTCAGTGCAGGAAAGACTGCAGCATCTGAGCAAGACCTGAAAAAACTAGAGAGTGAGATAGTTGTGTATTTAGGGGGGAAAGCAAAAAGTCTGAAATCAGGGTGCCCGAGAGGCAGGAAGGCACCTGGAATGGTAAGGCACAGGGAGTAGAAGAGAGGCAGAAAGGGCTGGGCCTCTGTGGACCCCAGGGCCTTTCTTGGACTAGGATTCTAGCCTCAGGACTGGAAGTCTACATTGCCAAGGCTCAGCCAGTGCTGCCGAGGGAGCAAGCTGAGCACCAGCCCTGCACAGCAAGCCACGCACAAGGTGGTGACAGGTGAGCCATGCAGTAGCCTGGCCGCTGCAAGAGGAGGAAGAGATCAAAGGTGATATCATAGTTGCCCGGAAGAACTGAGTTAGTTTTCCCAAGAGGAGGACGGGGAGGGGAGGACAGACAGGGGTCTGCATTTATAGGTGGTCACTGTCGTGTGGCGATGTCACAGACCTCGTGGAGATAGCCGACAGGAGAACCTTAAGCCTTAAAACTCCCCTTTAGAGTACAAAACGAGCTACAAATGAGAGCCAAGCACTCAGCTGCAGCAGCATTGAGGTGGCTTCTCCAGGAAAGCTGCTTGCAGCCATGCTTGACCTCAGTAACACCCCCCAGGCACGCATGCATGCCAGGGCGCGCACACACAGGCACGCACGCACGCATGTGAGCACACATACACACAGGGTCTGGAGAGGTGGTGTGGGGAGTGCCCAAGACACCCGTTTCATTTCCTCCTCCTCTTCTGATAACTGTCAGTGAGATTTTCATGTTTGTTTGATTTTTGAAATAGCTCAGCTCTATAGCGCACCTGACGGGCAGCCTCTATCTCCTGAGTGATGGGGCTGCAGCTGCAGATCAAATTATGAGGGGCAGTTTTGCTTTTTTAATAATAAGGTGGTGGATCAATTGACTAAATCCTTCCTTGCAATTAAAATTCAGCCTGTGCGACCCCTCATTTGCCTCCCCATGGGGAGAAATAATTCTCTCGGGATGTGATACAGAGGAAGTGAGAAGGCACATGGGGACCGCCTCAGTGAGGGGCGGACACAGGCCAAGTAAACCTACCTGATGGTTACCGCCCGCCACTCCAGCGCTGCAGAGAACAGCTGTTCCACGACCAGCGAGAAGGATCACCGTGGTTCTGAACAGAGAAGAGACCTTGTTAACAGATCTTCCGCGCTGTTGGACTTGGCCTGAGGCCCACGGCTTGTCCTCCGGCCTGGCGGGCAGCGCCGAGGATGAGGCACCCCAGCCTTGCTCCCACGCCCCGTGTCCTCAAGGAACACAGCGAAGGCTGCACCTTGATGCTTAAAGCAAGTGAGTGTCTCACTCAAACTGTCTGTCCAACCTGCCCTGGCTCTTCCTGGGCGCTGGGCGCCGACTCAGTCTTCCTTGTCTTCTGCCGACTGGCACTCTCCCATTCTCGCCCATCTTAGGTTTCTATCACTGAGCTAAAACACTGACGAAAAGCAGCCGGGGAGTCAGGCTTTCCTTCATCTCCCGCTGCAGTTGATAATCTAGGGCACCACAGCGGGGACTCAAAGCGGGAACCTAAGGAGTGGAACTGCGCAGAGGCCATGGACGGGGGCTGTGCTGACAGGGGCTGTGCTGACTGGGTGCTGTGCTGACTGGGTGCTCGCGTCTTGCTCCGCCCGCTTTCTGCTACCAGCCGGGGTTGCCAGCCTATAGGTGGTGCCGCCTGCAGTGAGCTGCGCCCTCCCACACCAATCATCAATCAAGAAAATGCCCCCAACCTAGGCCTGCCAGTCTGGAGAGGGCAGTTTCTCAATGACCTCCCTTTTCCCAAATGACGCTAGCTTGCGCCGAGTTGACACAGAACTCACAGAGCCATCCTCTACAGCAAAGGAAGACTTCTTGGCTCTGTCACTCCACCCCCCTCCTTACATCTTGGAGTTGTGTTTAGTAGCCCTGAGACTCCCATTGCACGTATCTCGTCACACTTTAGCTCGCCCCGCCCTGGGGACTCTGTCTTCTAGGGTGCATTGGCTTGGAGAGTGTTGCTTGGTTCAAGGGTCCATCAAGATGGTCTTGGTTGTAACGGATTTCAAATTAAATTGACACAAGTAATATAACGATGGCGTGGGAACAATGGTGAGTACCGACGATACCTCTCCTTTCTCTTCTCTCCCCTTCTCCCCCTCCCTCTGCCTTCTAACTTTGTACATGCCAGCGAGAATGCTACCATGGAGCTGCACCCCACGCATGTGGCATGTAGTTTTTTCTTTTTCCATTTTGAAGATAAAGTTTTTCTATGTAGTCCCAGCTGTCCTGGAGCTCACTAGGCTGGCCTTGAACTCACAGAGGTCTCCCTGCCTCTTCTTCCCAAATGCAGGGATCAAAGGCACGTGCCACCACATCTGGCTTCCAGGGGCTTCTCCTCAGCTTCCCTGCCAGGTCCCTGCTCTGTCCTGGAACAGGCGCCCACAGCGTCTGATCCACAGGGAGGAAACGTCTTCTCATAGACAGACATCCTCCTCTTAACTCACTGGCGTGAACTGGGCTTGAAAGAAGCCGGGGTGCAGTGTAGTGAGTGGGAGTGGGAGTGGTCAGCATCCAGGTGGTGCCTTCCGAAGGGACCTCCCCTGCACGTCAAGCCTGCCGGAAGAGGGGCCGCGATGCTGCTGCCTCTCCCCTGCTCTCGCCTGTATCTGAGGCCATCTTTTCACAGAGAATGACCTTTTAGCCCTCGCTCTCCGGCTTCCGGCCGATTTGGTCTTGGGAACATCAGCAGGGGAGTTGCTGTGGATCTCACAATGGCTGCATTATTCTACAGCTCCTATCAGCTGACTTGACACCCTTCCAACTCTCTCTTCCCAGGCTCTGTCTCTTTCCCCACCTGTCTGACCAGGTGCAGAGGCAGCAAGAGCTACCTGTTGCCAGCCCCTCTGCACACCATCCTTCCTGCGAGGCTCTCTCTATGGCCTGTGCCCACCCCAGCCCCTCTGCACACCATCACTCCTGCGAGGCTCTCCCTATGGCCTGTGCCCCACCCCAAATTCAGATGTTGAAATCCTCATGCCATGAAGATGAGGCGAGAGGACGCTTGGTCACATCATGGAGGGCAGAGCCACCATGCAGACAGATAGACAAGCGAAATGCCTTGCCTTGCTTCGTGTCAAGCTAGAACGAGAAGCTGGCTAGCGCTGGAAAGTCAAGCCCTCAGCAGCAGACACTGAATCTGCTGGTGGCTCGATCTGGGATGTCCGTCTCCAGGACGGGGAGGGGGAGTTTCTGTTGTCTATAGAGGCGGACGTGCAGCAGCCTAAACGGACGGAGCACCTCTCCAGCCACACCTCTGTAATAAACCCTTCAGTGTTTGTTACCTTACTTACCCGTGTGCCCATGGAGTCCTCCCTGAACCCTGACTTTACAACACCTGCACAAAAGTTGGGGAACTGTCACCAAGAGGAATGAAGAGTCATCCAAACCGGCCAGTGTGTGCTACCTCTTCCCTCCTCCCCGTCTCACCACGGAGAAGAAGACACGCTTTCTAACAGACGGCCCTGCTGGCTCAGGATTCCGTGCAGCTTGTATACACTAACAGCACTTTTAAAAACACGAGGCTTATCTCTTACGGTAATTCCCTGAAAGAGCACAAGGCTTCCACTGACTTCAGCAGGACATCCCAGGAGGAACAGATGCCAGGCCTTGCAAATCTGTGACCAGCAAACACTGAGCATGCCAACGATCAACTGGGAAACAGAAGACACAAAGCAGGAAAAGAAAATAGGTGGGGTCCCAGGACAGACAGGAGGAGGAACGAGTCATCCTGTGAGAAATGTTAACCTCCCAAGTCTCCAGGTGACTTCAACAGACGTGGCTTCCCCAAACCCGTTCCACTAACAACCCAGAGAGGCAGGGCTGCTTTTGTTTCCTTTTCTCATAAAAGCACAAGGACAGGCTAAGCCAATTTTAAGGGAGAGAGATTTATATGGGAACAGGTGACACAGTGCGCGTATCTGGGCTGCGGCACAGAATTCCTTCAGGATTAAAGATTGCAGACAATGCGCACAAAATCAGGGGGAATCTGCTGGAAGAAGCAGAGGAACAGACTTGGCACTGTGGAGAAATTCCATTCCGGAACTCCCTCCGACCCCTTCAGGAAAGTGAGCCCTTGGGACCGGCTGGGCCGGTTGTCAACTGAGATTAATTGGGGAGGAAAAGCCATCAGGTTTTCTCATGATGAATGTGTGTCTGCAGCGCCTGATGGAGTGACAGCCAGCAGGGCGGTCACCACCACTGGCAAACTCTTTCCCTTCTCGCCAGCCGGGCAGCCAAACCTTACAGGGCAAGCGCTGGAGCACACCTGTGTGCGCCAGCCCTGTCCTGGCAGCTGGGGAGGCACGCGTGTGTCCACACGGGGCTTGAGGCTGGCATCTGCCTCAGCATCTGTTCTGCCACGGAAGGAGCAGGAGGGTCCTTGTCCACCAGAACAAAAGGCCAAGGAGGCAGAAACATTTCTGTCAAAGGGGTTCAGCTTCCTGGATGACCTCATTGCAAAGGTCTGCACGGTGCAGATAAGCCCTCAGAGCTCTGGCAGAGGGCCTGCCAGGGAAAGGGGCAGGAAGCACCATTTTCCTCAGGCTGAGGGACAGGACACCTGTAGCCAGCAGAAGCCATGGGGCCCAGCAGGCTCTTGCCAGTTCCCTGCAAAGCCACAGGAGGCTCTCAGTACCCACAAAGCAAGATATGCTTTCCCTCAACAGACCCCACGTGGAGCATGTTGTTCTGTCCCCGCCATGCTTCTCCATGTTCCCGTCAGACAGAGCTACATGCCATTCTTGAGCTCTTTCTTCCTTGCTGTTCTCAGGAAATGCAGGATCACGGATAGAAGGGGGACTATGAGATCAGAGCAGTGAGTGAAAAAGAAAGCAAGGCTTCCAGGGTTTGTGCAGTTTGAGGCTCTAAGTTAGACAAAGTTCCAGGCCTGGAATTGCCCACAGACCAGTTAGAAGTCATGGACCCTGATGAACATGATCTTATGTCACATGTTGAAGGTTTGTTCCTGCAGGCTTCGCTAACACTACAGTAAATAAGAAGTCAACGGAAAGAAAAGAAGGCTCTCAAAACTTCATTATGCTCTTTGAGTTTCGCCCTAGGTTTCATTAATTTGTTTAATATCTTCTGTGTTCCAAAAGCATTTTGAGCAGTAACGGAAGATTCCGTCTGAGGGCTCATTTCAGCACTGGGCTGTCCCTTCTCAGCGAGCCGCTAGCATCATGTGTCTATGTGTATGTCTGTGTTTGTGTGTGTATGTATGTGTATATGTATGTGTGTCTATGTGTGTGCATATATGAGTCTGTGTGTATATGTGCATGTGCCTGCAAGTAGAGGTCAAAGGTCAAAACTGGGAGTCTCCCTTAGTCACTCTCCACTGAACCTGGAGGTCTCCAGTCTGGCTAGACTTGCCAGTAGCACGCCCCTGTGATCCTGTTTCTGCCTCCTCGATTGCTGGGATCACAAGCTTGTGTAGCTGCGTGTAGGCACTAGTTTTTCAAATGCTACTTTATTTGGGGGTCCTGAAAGCCTGTACCTCTCTTTCAACCCCCAAAGCCCAGGTAGGGAAAAGAAAGTCATGAGGGAAAGCGGACGCAGCCCTGGTTACGTCTTCCTGCTGGGTAGGGTTGCAGGATTTTGGGGAGCCATACCAATATCCATCGTGGGGATCCAGACGTCCAGGTGCCCAGCAAACTGTGAGCACGGCGCACAGTCCTCCCCCGACTCCTCCAGGCCACTGTACCTTCTTCCTCTGGGAGCTATGTTTATACCCCTCCAAGTCCTCAGACTTCAACTAACTCCAGCTGGCAAAGACCACGCTCCGCACGAGACCCTTAACAGGTGTGGACAAACTAACCCCCCACTTGGAATTATAACAAAACATGTTTACATCTCATAAACCAAACGGCCACAACGGCATTGCCCGGCTTGTACGTGCCAGGGATCGAACGCACGCCCTTATGTTTGCAAGGCAGGTACTTCACTGATGGAGCCATCGCCATAACTTCCTGTCTTTAAGAACCCACACAGTGATTCCCCATCCTAGGAAACCTCTGAGCGTCCCTCTTCCTGTGCTGTTGGGAGCTCTCCCTGAGAAGAGGCATGCTCACTTTGAGGTAACAACAGGAGCAGGGATTGTCAGGGAAGCACAGGTTTGTGGAAAAACAGTGTTCTTACTAACTTAAGAAAGCTACAGGATATGATGTACTTGGAAATGCTCGTGGTGTGGAGAATTTAGAACTGTCCAAACTGTGATGTGCTCCTCAAGAAAACAGAAACTGCCGCTGTAAGAAAAATTACAGACACGTTTAGATAAAAACAAAGCAATTTAGGCACAAATTCCTGTGACAGATTTTATATTAATTATGCAAGGGCACTCCTCAAGACAAAGCAGGAAAACACAGCAGCTGTTGCGCCCTGTACACACACACACTCACGTGTCCTGTAACACACCTGACCAACGCTGAAATAGTCCACTTACACCTTAGGGAAAATCAGCTGAAATACTTTCATTGCTCAATAAGCAAAACACAAAAGACTTCAGATTTTCAAGTTTTTTATGAGCTGCAATTTTAACAAGCTTACAGACGACATGCTGAAACCGCCTCTATCAAATCAAGGGAGGAAGTGAGTCTGGAAGGCCTCTCTGTGTTAACTGGCTCATAATCTTTCTGGGAATGCATCCAGTCGGAAGCCTCTGCAGCCTGACGCTGGACTTCAGCGGGACTTGAGCGAAGTGGAGGCACCATAAACAGAAATCTTTTGACAAGTTGTGTCTCATCAAATGTTTGTTGCATAAAGATGCTCTGAGTGGGACCAAAAGACACGTAGTGGAGATAGTGTCATAGTTCGCTGTGAGAATGGGAGAATTATGGCCTTCAGAGGCCAGAGAGGTGGCCCAGTGCTTACAAGCCGGCTGCTCCTGCAGACAGAGTTTGGTTCCCAGCTCCCACACCACCTGTATCTCCAGTTTCAGAGTTCTGGCACCCTGTTTTGGCCTCTCTTGGAACTGCATGTACCTGGTTCACATACAGATAAGGAGCACACATACACAAAAATAATTAAAAAAAAAAAAAAGAAAAAAGAAAAGAAAGAAAGAAAGAATAGCCTTCAGTCAGCCTCACTTACTCGGTGCTTATTAAATATTTCAGTGCACGGAAAGAGAGTAGCTCCTCAATGAAAAACATTTGATTGTGATAGGGCAGGACAGTGCAGAGGTTCCTCCGCCTGGTATTCTTGCTGGGGTCGTTTTAGGTTTGTTTGTCTTGAATTTGACCTCTTTGATGGAGAATCCCATGGAATATTACCCAGCTCTATTCGAGGAGCCTGAGATCAATAGGCCCCGGATTATCTATCCTGGCTTCAGTTAAACTGTATGCTTACAACAACTTCCCCTCTAGGTAACTTACCTTAGCTTCCTTTAAGCAAAACTTCCCCTGCAGCTACAAGGTAACAGGATGTGGGCCCCGAGTACCTGGGTATAGTCTCGGCCAGTCGGAATGAGGCTTTCAGTTGGCTGTAGACAGCATCTGAGCAGTCTGCTCTGGTGGGCTCCCACGAGCATGGTTTTAGCATGCTTTAATTCACCCAGCCATAGCCCACCAGCCTGGCCACCACTGTTCCTGCTGTATTTTCCTCACAGGTTGGATTTTTTCATGAGAGCAAGGATTTGCTGCTTCTCACTTTAATTGCACTTGCTGTGTGTGCCAGGCCTTGCTGCCCGACTATCGCAGTTCCCAGTAACCACAACCCTAGTCCTGGAGTGCCTCCAGCTCCCGGGTGAGGCCAGGCAGCCTGGGTAGAACTCCGGTCCCTTCCCTAGGGAACTCTTCCTGGGTCTCTGTCCTCAGTTACTGTCTTCTTGAATAAATAAGTATAAATGAAGGGATGAACAAGCAGGGAGAAGGCAACTGTGCTCAATACAACCATACGTGTGGAAAGAGGGCAGCAGAGAAAGTGGACACCAAACCCTTCGTTCTCTTGGCCGGGGTGAAAGGCTTTGAGCCAGGATTTCCTAGGGATGTAAGCAAACAGGCTTGTTTACACAGCACACAGCTGCCAATTCAAGGAGGCAAGAAAACAAAGGTGTTTTCCACACCCTGCTGATAAGGAGGCTGATAATGGGGCTGTTTACTCAGACACCAAAAAGGATGCTCCCCAGCCTGGGGCCAGGATGCTGAGGGAAAGTCCCTGGCTCCCTGAGGCAGTAAGGGAAGAAGCTGGTGCCCTGAGGCTCCTACCCTGGTAAACGTGGTAGCAGGGGAGGAGAGGTGTGTCCTGAGCAGACATCCTGAGGAAGAAGATCTTGATCTGTGACGGCCCCAGATCTTAGGAGAGAAAACCGTCTTCCCGGGGAGGTCTGGGTTTGTTAAGTTGGTGAGATTTGGAAGGAGAGCTTCCTTGCGTTTGAGCTGCTTCCCAGGAAGGACTCAGCAGTATTTCTGGGAAGGAAGTAAAGGGATGAAGGGAGTAGTTGTCCCACATGGAAGAAACATGGTATGAGAATCTGTGGAGAAGGAAACACGAGAGCACTGTCACAGGCAATGACTCTTCTAGGGCAGCCAGGAGAGCTGATGGCCTGAGCTTAAATACATCTCACACAGCTCTGGGCTCCCTGCTCCTCATGACTGTGGGTCTGTTGTCTTGTCTACAGAACCCACTTTTTATTTTGTTTTAGTGTCTGCTTCTGTCAGGACCCTTGAATGGACTCACCTTCCTGATGCATTGAAATGAAACGCACTAATGGCAACACCCATTAATAAATGCAGATCTTTTGAGAGCAGCCTGGGAGGAGAGGGTTGAAAGTAAGAGGGGAGAAGAGGAGGAGAGACAGAAAAAGAGAGAGAAAAGAGCAGAGGAGAGAGAAGGGGGAGGGGAGAGAAAGTGGGCTGTAGGGGAAGGAGAGAGAGAAAAGGGTAAAGGGCCTGGAGGAACCAAAATGTCCGGATTATATAGCAAAGGCTCTGTCTCCAAACTTGATATTGGTTTGGGGGCTTGGTGGGGATGGGGGCTGTTCGTTTGTTTGTGTTTCTGAGTAGCAAGTCTGAGCACCCTGCTCTATGGTGTCTTCCGGCATCCCCTGCTCTCTGGTTCCACAGACAGTAGTTAAGCACACACACATCTTGGGCACCGACAGGAAATGGAAAGGACAGAAGCACAAACCCCAGCTGAGCTGAAGGGAGTTGGAAGATGAAAGACAGAGGAGTCTGTGGGGAGAAAGCCTTCCTGCTGTCTGTGCTGTGAGGCACGCCTGGGAGGGACACAGTAAAAACTGGCAGTTCCTGTCTTTGCTGCACCTACCTGTGTGCTCTTATTTTGCCTACTTTGGGGCTGAAGGAAGAAAGGAAGGGGGGGAATACTCGATGTCTTCTGCTTTTAGGGAGACACTCAGCCATCCTGAGGAAGGCCACAGACACAATGTCCCAGCAGCCAGCAGGCTGCCTCAGCAGACCATGGCACCATGGGAGACACGAAGGCCCAGGCAGAACAATGGGGTGGATTGTGCCTCTCATGGGAATTTTACTCCTGACTCCGAGTAACAGGTTTTGGTCTCAGGCTTGCTGCCAGTTAGCTTGCAAAACCCTTCCAAACGTGTGCTGTTTGTGGGTCCCCCAGGAGACCTGGGAATTTCACCCGGAAACTTGGTGCTGTGAGCTATGCTGCATATTCAACATGTCCCTGTAAAAACTGGCGGGAAAACGCATGGTCCTGAGCTGTTAGCTGAGAGTGGGGAGCCGGGAGCCCCCCAGGAAGCTGACCATCGTCCAGCCTGCCCAGAAGGTGTGTGTTTCCTGCTGGAAGGTGTGTGTTTCCTGCTGGAAGGTGTGTGTTTCCTGTTGGAAGGTGTGTGCTTCCTGCTGGAAGGTGTGTGCTTCCTGCTGGAAGGTGTGTGCTTCCTGCTGGAAGGTGTGTGTTTCCTGCTGGAAGGTGTGTGCTTCCTGCTGGAAGGTGTGTGTTTCCTGCTGGAAGGTGTGTGCTTCCTCCTGGAAGGTGTGTGTTTCCTCCTGGAAGGTGTGTGCTTCCTGCTGGAAGGTGTGTGTTTCCTGCTGGAAGGTGTGTGCTTCCTGCTGGAAGGTATGTGGCTCCTGCTGAGTGGTTGGCTGGTCACATGGGACCGCGGTGGGCACCATGCTGCCCGGGCCTCAGGAGAAGGGCCTGAGTGTGCAGTGGCACACTCCTCAGAAGCCTGGGTGGCGGGCTGACTGCAAGTCTGAGGACACTTGGGCAGGGCTGGGGAGCGTGTAAACCTTGCGTGTTGTTTCAGGTGCAGAGTCCCCAGGCGGTTCTGCACGTGGCACCACAGGGGCTCCTGGGAAAACAGCAGAGTTGAGCCATGCAAGGACAAAGGTGAAATCTTTCTACAAGGTCTCCTTTAAAAAAGCCCATTATGTTTGGAACTTCCGGTCAGGCCACGCACATCTGAACTGTTCACGCTGGGTCAACCCTTGCCTTGCTCGCCTTGTCCAGTGGTGCTGTGGGAGGTGCTGGGGGGAGCCAGCAGGCAGAGGAAACTATAAATACCTCCCCCGACACACACACACACACACACACACACACACACACTCACACACCCAGCTGGCATCCTTCAGAGCCCAGCGAGGGAAGCACCTGCCGCTTTCAGGCACCTCCCCGCCTGGAGCTGGCTTCTGGCCCTCGGCCTTCGGATGTTGCTTTGTGTGACCTCTCCGCCTCTGAGGAAGCCAGAGCGGCCCAGCCCCACAGCTGCAAGTGCAGGGCAGTGCTGCAGGCTGCCAGACCCCTGCCAGCTCCATCCCCGAGGGCCATGGGGAGCGTGGTGGCCTCTCACAGAATGGCCTGCCTCTCTGCTCTCTCTTCTTTGGGGAGGAATGAAGCAAACCCTCATCAGTCGAGCTTCTGACTTCCTGAGCAGGAAATGCTGCAATCAGAAGGGTTTTCAAAAATCAGTCAATGAATAAATAGTTCCATTTACCTGCTTTGTTTTTATTTATGAAGTGCGGGCTCAGAGGTCCCTTGGGTGTTTTTAAACAGAGAGGCACTACTGGTCAGTTGTGGATGGTTCTGTAGTGGAGCCGTCCTCAGAACGCGCCTCGCTTTGTGTGAGATAGATAAAGAATTTAAAGGCATTGGCTGACAGTATTCATGCTTCACTGAGCGGAAGAGCAGGGGGTTATTTAAGAGGACTGCCAGATGTGGAGGCTTACACCTCTAACCCAGCCAAGAGAGGAGGCTCTATGAGAGAGTCCAGGGCCAGCCTGGGCCAGCCTGGGCTACGGAGAGAGACCGTCTCAAAACACAACTCTCCACACCGACCCGGAAGCCTCCTTCCTGCCTCCTGAGATCGGAGTTTATAGTTAGGGGCCAGGATTAAAAAACTGCCCCTCGAGTGTGAAATTCCATCTAGATCTTCCTGACTGTACCTTGGAAGGAGGTGTCAGTCAGCAGGACGTGATATCTAGCCAGAAGCAAGTGGAGCATGGCTCCGAAGCTAGGAGTGGCTGCTGCTCCCGGCCTGCTCACACCCACTCACACCCAATACACACGTGAACATAAAAAAAAGGAAGGAAATGCAGATTTTGAATTTGAGACTAGAGCCCAGCAATCCATTTTCACACCCCCTCAGATAGTCTCGCCTCACACCAAAGGCTGACAGGCACAGTCCAACTCCTGGCAGACACGGAGGACTGGTGCCGTTGATGCTAGAGCCACTGCTCTTGGCAGAGGAAAAGTCACCTCCAACAGAGATCTGCACACGTGAGCCAGACTGGAGCTGGGGGAACTAGCAGGCTTTCCTTCAGAGACACAGCCGCTGAGGGCTGTCCTCAGATGCAGCCAGGAACCCCTGTGTCCGTGAAACGGGAATGCTGCCTCCTCCACGGGTCTCTCAGGAGTGAAAAGGCTGCTAAGCCCTGAGCCAGCAGCTGGCACTCAGCAGAAACTCACCTTTCCTGTGTCTCTGCGGTTGTTATTTTCTTTGAACTAATAGGAATCTGGAGTGAAAAATTGTATTTATTTATTGACTTACTCACAGACAGGGTCTCATGGCGTCTGGCTGGCCCCAAACATGCTATAACACATTAGAGAGCAGACTTAGGAGGGCAAGAAGCAGTGTTCCCTGGACTTTGTGTTTTAGATTAAAAATAATAGTCCTGACCCCCAAAAGCATGTGGCAGTGATTACATCGACCCACGCTAAAGAAGAAAATGATGAAGTGTGTGTGTCATCTGGGAGCTTACGGATCACACAGTTGGGAACTTGGTGTCTTGGTGAGGGTTTACTGCTGTGAAGAGACGCTGTGACCGCAGCAATGTTATAAGGGAAACACTGGGGCTACTTCCAGTGTCAGAGGTGTAGTCCATTGTCCTCATGGCGGCACGCAGGCAGACTTGGTGCTGGAGGAGCCGAGAGGGCCGCAGAAGGACGCTGTGGGTACACTGGGGGTAGCTTGAGCATAGGAGACCTCAAAGACCGCCCCCACAGTGACACACTTCCTCCAACAAGGCCGCACCTCCTGATAGTGCCACTCCCTATGGGCCAAGCACTCACACACGTGAGTCTATGGGGCCATTTCTATTCAGACCACCACACTTGGGCATGCACAGGGGCTACCTGCGCAGGTACCAGCTACCTGCGTTAAGATGAGGAGGTGCTGGTCGTGTGCAGCCTTAGAGGTCACCTACTTTAATTTAATTAAGGGAAAAGTGACCCGTGGCCTCAGGGCACGGAATGGTGGGTGATGGTTTGCCAACCAGACCTCCGGCCTCAGCCAAACACTTACCAGTGCTGCCAGGGGTTAGGGCTTTGAGACACAAGGTTTCTTCTAAAGCTCATAAGGACTTTTATCTGCAGAAGTGTGGGACGGGGCACCGGGTCAGCGCGTAAGTGGCCGTGAGCAAATCTAGCCCTGGCTTGTGGCTCTGGGTCCATGATCTACATCACAGCTGTTTCCTCCCGAAGTTAGATGAATATTTCAGCTGCCACAAGTCCGAACTTCCATTATCCATCATTGCCCAGCACCGTGTTCTAGGTTAACTAAATAAATCCTAGTCTCTGTGTGGTGATTTGGTTATACAGCTCTTTAGGATTAACGGCAGCTTTACCAGAAGATATATCAATAATAAATATGAATCGTCACCTACAACACAGATGACCCACAGAAGACACACAGTAGTAAGGAAGGCGTTGGTATAGACCACTCAATCAGACACTGGCCCCTGGGAGATAAGACTGGAAGAGACACTTGGGTTGACACAGACCCGGAATGAGGCCTCAGCATCAAGGGCTTGTGCCATGTTAGCACTCAAGCTGTCCAAACTTCCAACATGGGCTCAACCTGGACCACAGGAGGATTTCTGGCAGTTAAGCACAAGCCAGCGCCCCTCAGGAGCTTGTGAAACCAGTCCCCATCTGCCAAGAGGACTCACTTCGTTTACTCTGTCAGAAGGGCCATGCGGCTCCATTGACAGATACTCCCCTCTTTCTTTCCCCCTTATTCTCACTCTCCCTATGCTCTTCTAGTCTCTGTTTCTTGCTCTCTCACTATCTTCATTATTCTCTCCCACTCCTGTGTCTAGCCCTGGACCTGTTCAGTCTACTGTTTCTCTCTTGGTTCTCAACTCTTCCAGGTGCCTCTAACTGTTCCTTCTCTCATCTCCAGGAAAACCCTCAGCCATACAAGGAACGGCTGTGCTGGCAGTTTCTTTTCTGAGCCCTCTCATGTACACACTATTTTCCATCTCCCTGATTCCCCAAGAGGAGGAGTTTCCTGGAACAGAGACACAAAGGGCTATTGTCATTTATCCTAGGAGGCCTTTCTTGCTTTCACTGGCTGCTTCATTCATTCATTCATTCATTCATTCATTCATTCATCAGACAGTCCTCGTGGTCTCATGGTTTATCCTAAGTGAGGCATATGTCTCCTGAAGTGATACTGGGAATCTGTACATCCTCCTGGCTGAAGATAAGATTTAATGTTTCTTTCTCTGTGTTTAAATAGCAACTCTATCAGGTTGTAATGTTGACAGTTAAAAACAAAAGTCAGTGTGTGCTCTCATATGGGTCCAGAGGAACAGAACTTTGGAGCATTAATGTATTCATTCACATTTTCACACCTGTGAGCAACCTGTCAGTAGCAAAATGACCGCACATTTCCTCTCTTCCTTGAACACCCGTTTTCTTTGCATCCCCACACCTTTGGCACTTTATGCCTCTAGCAGCACCAATTCATACAAACCTAACTGACTTTATTTATTATAGCTTACCTTTGGGGTGTGTGCTGTGTGTGCATTTGTGTGTATAAGCACAGGGATGCACACCCATGCACACCTGTGCAGAGGCCAGAGCTCTATCGGGCGTCCCCATTCTCCACTGCAGTTCTCGGATGGAGCCTCTCGCTGAACCTGGAACACGATTGGCTGGCTAGGCTGGCTGACCTGCCAGGCCTCTGTCTCTGTCTGCCCTCCTGGTGCTGGAGTCAGACACGCACGCAGCCTCCCCTAGCTTTTACACAAGTCCTGGTGTTTACACAGAGCCAACGCTTGGCTGACTAAGCCCTCTGCCCCAGCCCCAAATTACTTTTTAATTAATTCCTAATTTTTAAAATTTCTAATTTTAAGGTTTCACATACTAATTTCCCTGGATTGTTGAATTATCTAAACAAACAAACAAACAAATATAAATGCACCACATTTTTAAACAATGTGCTTATACCTTGAGGCGACAGGGGAAGTGGACTTTTCTTTTTGAACACCCAAGGCAGGCTGTGAAAGAACAAACAGCCTCATGGTATCTTCTTGCCAGTATACCCCAGGCCAATGTCGCTGGGGCCTGGAGACAAACTCCCTGAAATGCATCCAGTCTAATATCCCAACTGAAGGCACTTCCTCGGGAGCCAAGAGCCCCGGATCCTTAGGGGCAGCTGCAAACAGATGCAGTGGGACCAGTCAGAAGACCAGCCTGACAGGGAGAATGAGTGGGAACGGTAGGAGATGCAGAATGTGGGCAGAGGGACATTGGGGGAAACTTATCTGGCAGACCAGCCCACCACCAACAGGGCATGGTGACCAAGAAGGCAGTCGACCTCCGAGGGTCGCTGTTGTCAGCTCTGTGAGCTCTGTCCACAGAGATGAGCACCGCCTAGGCCCTGCACAGCCCAGAGAAAGAAACTTGACTCTTTCTCTGCAGCGTCAGGCAGCGCCCTCTGCTGGTAGAGCCCCCAAGGCTTCAGGACCCCAAAACCAGCACAGGTGGTGTGCAAGGAGGGACACAGGGAATGCACGCCAAGAGAAAAGCACGGCTAAAGGATTAAGGCGTGCACAAGAAGGGCGAACGACTTTCTCTCTGCCTTCGCTCCAGCTGAGCAGCTGGGAGACGGCACGCTGGTGCCTCCGTCAGCTCCGTGGGACGAAGTGTGACCAAGCAGATGCTCCACGCTCCACGCTCCACACTCCACGCTCCACGCTCCCTGCACTGGGTCCTGGCTGCCTCTGAGGCTGCCCACCCCTCCCAGACACACTTGAAGTTTGTCTCCTGGGTAATTCTAGGCCCTTCAAGTGGGTAAGCAAGATTATGTATCACAGTAGCCAAGCTGGAGACCTCCCGGAAAACCAACAGAATACTATTCAGCAACAAAAAAAGACAGGGCTGCTTAGGCGAATCTCACCAGTGCTGTGAAAGAAAGCAGATGCAAGAGAGGGTATCCTGTGAAAGTTCACGGTGTAAGAACACAGACAAACCCTCCATGATGGAAGTCAGAGAATCAGTACATGTGGGGCCAGGACGGATGCTAAGAGCACAGGTGTGTTTGTGGTGCTCACGGAGCTGGGGGCTCACTTTGTGGCAGTGACTCCTGCCCACACCTGCCCTTAGCAACACAGTGGGCTTGCTTCGGTCCCTGTCCACTACGGGTAGGAAGGTGGGGATGGGGGAGGAGGAAAGGGGCTGGGGGCGGGGCAATGGGGGCTGGGGCTGGGGGCGGGGCGCTGGGAGAAGGAGCGAAGCCTTCTGGTCCCTCATCTTCGCAGCCAGACAGCTCAGCCGACCCGAGGGCTCCTCTGCCACCCCCAGCAGGCCTCAGCACTGTGGTGACAGGGGGACGTTTGTGTCGCCGCCAACCAACCGTGGCGGGATGATTTCAGAATTGTTCCCTGTTGGCCTTCTCAAAGGAAACTCTGCTCTGATCTATAAGGCACGCCATGACTCACCGCACACCGGCTGGAAGGAGGCTCGGAAGGCGGGACGGGCAGACAGTGTCCTGGCAAGGAAGGGGCAGCCAGGTGTATCCACCACCACCAACTGAGGGGTGTGGGAACATCACTCGTCTTCATCCCTTCCTTCATCTTCCGCTTCTTTCCCACACTCCTCACACCCAGTGTGGGACCGTGGTCCCAGCCCGCAGCCTCCAGGGGAAACTGGGACGGCTCTGTCCATGCTGTGGACTGGATCAGGGCACGTGGTTGTGGATCCTGTCTTCACAGTTCCCAGCCACAGGCCTTCGATGGCAGTTTCACTTATGCTATCTTTTTAAGCCGTCTTGTTTCTTAGCGTGTCAAAGGCAGCAGAAGCATACAGAATGGTGGCTCGCACAGGCGTGCAAGCATGTGCCTCTGCGTGGGCTTGTGGGGACCAGGGGCCGCCGCCAGGCGTCTTCCTCCAGGGCTCCTGCCTTGCTTGAGCTGGGACTCCCCCGAAGCCGGCGCTCACTGGCTGGCTGGGCTGTCATCAGCGAGCCCCCGGGATACGCCTGCCTCCTGCTGCCGCCCCTGGTGCTGCTGCCGCTGCAGACCTGCGCTGTCACGCCTGGCTTTGGGAACCTCGAGTCTTCACTTTACCACTAAGCCATCTCCCATCTACACAAACATGTCTGTGAGTTTGCCCTTTGCTCAAAACATAATGTTCAAATATCCCCCGAACATGTCTGTGCTCTTTCTTAGCATGTCTGTGCCATACATGTAATCATTCTCTGACTTCCATCAACTTGTCTGTGTTCTTCACACAGTAAACTTTTACAGGATCCCTCTCTTGCATCTGCTTTCTTTCAACAGCATCTATGAGATTCACCTAAGCAGCCCTCTCTTTTTAGTTGCTGAATAGTATTCTGTTGGCCCTCCGGGCAGTCTCCAGTTTTGGTCACTGTGATACTTAATCTTGCTTACCCTCTTGAAGGGTCTAGAATTACACAGGAGACAAACCTTTAGGCCAGCCTGTGAGGACTTTTG
Source organism: Meriones unguiculatus (assembly GCF_030254825.1). Classification (NCBI taxonomy): domain Eukaryota; kingdom Metazoa; phylum Chordata; class Mammalia; order Rodentia; family Muridae; genus Meriones; species Meriones unguiculatus. The sequence continues at coordinate 120,202,659 of NC_083355.1, read as the reverse complement.
AGATTAGGTTAACTGTGATGAAGAGACCCTCCTTAAAATGTGGGCATGCTGTTTCATGGTTGGGGACCCCTGCTAAGTAAAAATGAGAGCGAGCTAAGCACCAGGATCCATCTTTCTCTGCTTCCTGACTGTTTTAGGGTTGCTGCCATAAAACACCATAATCAAAGAATTTAAGCAGGAAAGGGCTCATTTGCTTTCCGTTTCCACATCAATGTTCAGGAAGTCAGGACAGAAACTCATACAGGGCAGAAACCTGAGGCAGAGGCCATGGAGGGCTGCTGCTTCCTGGCTTGCTCCCCATGCCTTGCTCAGCCTGCTTTCTTAGAACCCAGGGCCACCAGCCCAGGGGTGGCCCCACCCATAGTGGGCTGAGCCCTCCCCCATCAATCACTGTTGGGGATTCATCTGATGCTTGTATTTTGATGCTAATTGAGATCTGGTCACTGCCCTATCCTTGTTTTGTGAACCTGCCTAAGACATTTTTCCTGATTGGTTGATTAAAGGCCTAAAACCCAGGCAGGGTAGAATGGGTTAGGCGTGACTAAGGTTCCCCAGCTTTGGGAAGAAGAGAATCACAAGAAACAGACAAATGGAAGGAGAGGAGGAGAAAGGATGCCAAGATGGAACCTTGTGGGCCGGGAGGAAGGACTCCAGTAATGGCATGAAAAGGCCCAGGTGAAGAATACAAGCAAGAACTTAGATGATTATGGATGGAAGGTGGCCCAGATAGGAATGGTTAAGGGGATGGCATTGGATGGGGTCTGGGGGGGGTGGATGGTGAGGTTAGTGAGACAGCACAGATGGAATTATCTCCCCAGCCCATGGTGTTTTCAGGCAATTATAAAATCTAGCAGGTGTCTGTGTTTTGTTTGATTGTGATAGGGGGTTAGATGACACCGCCACAATAATTACAGGCCAATAATAATAAACACTATAAGCCTAATGCCATTTAATTTACTACTACAAGCGACATAGAAGTAACCAGAACAGCTGACAGTGGGGTGGGGGTGGGGTGGGCAGCTGCCGTGACAGCCTGGAACTGAGTGAGGAAACTGTTTCCCCCTGAATTGCTCTTGTCGGTTGTGCTGTCGAGCAGCTGAAAAGCGGCGGAGACGGCGGTTATGGGGCCTCTGTGAACACTGCTGTGCACGTTTTAGTACATATTACACTCAGCACACATTACGCCCACCCTTTTCCACCTTGAGTGTTGCATCAGCCCAAACACAAGAGTAAAGCTGCGTCATAGTTTGAGCAGAGAAGTTTAATGTGAAGACTGTTTAGGACAGGAGACATAGGAAACTAACGAGGAAGGAGGAGAGAAACTCTAAAGAACGCAGAAATCCCAACAAGCCAGCAGACACAGGTGGTCCCCTGGAGGAGAGTGAGCAAGCTGACCTGCTGTCTGGGGCTGAGGCACTGATCCTACTGAGACGTGGGGTGGGGGGTGTGGAGGGCTCTGCCCCGCCTCCCTCTTGACCCTTGTATTCCAGCCAAGATGACAGTGGACTCAGACATAGCCCCTGGGGTAGCAGGGACCAGGGGCATCAACAAGGCCCCAGGCAGAAGCACAGCTGTGCCCATGAACATGGCCTCCAGCAATGGCTCAGGCCTCAGACATCTGAGGAGGTTCAGCCTCTCTCCACCTCACACATGCTGCTCCGGTCCTCCATCCTTCCCTCTCCTCCATCACAGATGCAGTGGTCGCAAAGGCACTGAAAGCTGCAAGTCACCTTGCCTGCAAATACTCATGGCCATGAGTCACTGCTCTGGATCTGCAACACCATAAATGGCTGACTCTGTGGGTCACAGCGCTTGCTGCTAGTGTTTTTTTTAAAGCTGTTTTTTTTCTTACTTGTGAGCACTGGAATAGAAGAGGTTTGCTGTCACACATCAGCTTACACACTGTAGCCATATTCTCCCAATTAGTATTGCCTAATTATTAAAAAAATGTTTTAGAGACAGAAAGTTACAATCCTGTTTTCCTGCTCCAAAACTGAGAGTCATGGTAGAATAGAGAAAGTTCATCTTTTGAAATTGCCCTGTGTGCTTACAGAAGACTGTAAGTGTCTTAGTTAGGACTGGGCTTGCTGTGAGGAGACACTGTGACCAAAAGCAAGTTGAGAAGGAAAGAGTTTATTTCGCTCACGATTCCACATAATAGATCATCAAAGGCAGTGAGGACAGGAACTCAAACAGGGCAGGAACTCACAGGCAGGAGCTGATGCAGAGGCCATGTAAGGTGCTGCTTATGGCTTGCTCCCATGGCTTCCTCAGCCTGCTTTCTTACAGAACCCAGGACCACCAGCCAGGGATGGCCCCACCTGCAGTGGGCTGGGCCCTCCCCCATCAATCAAGAAAATGCCCTACAGGCCTGCCTACAGCCAGATCTTATGGAGGTAATTTCTCAACTGGGGTTCCTTCCTCTCAGGGGACTCTAGCCCATGTCAAGTGGACAGAAAATTAGCCAACACGGTAAACATTTTTATCATTATCGGAACAATTAAAGTATTTGTCCTTCTTTGCTCTGTCAGCCCAGTCATTGAAATCAGGGCTTTGTAAAGAATGATGCAGGATCTAGTTTGCAATGGAAACTCCTCCTCTATAGAACCAGCTTGTCACCTCCCACCTCCGGGAAAGACACACAGCCTTAAAAACTGGTGGTGGGATGACGGCACTTCTCGGCATGTTTATGACATCTGCCCTTCCTTGTCGTGCATTTTCTTTCCTAACACGAAAATCCATGAAAGCAGCAACCAGTGTGCGCTGTGTACCCAGTGAGTGCCGAGTTTGTTTTTTTTTGACTGAATCACAGTCATTATTTAGTTCAAAAGTGACCATGACAGAGTTTTGGGAGAAGAAAACATGAGGTTCAAAGACGAGCGATTGCTGCAGTAGACAGACCTCCACCACTTTACAGTTCCCGGCTGCAAAGAACCAGCTAGAGAAACCAGCTCTGCAGCCGCCTCCCCCACCGGGTACTCGCTCAGCCGGGCAGGGGCTTCATTTGTAACAAGTCAGAATGACGTATTCTGAAGGCGTGTTTGGAGAAGGCTTACTTCTGAGAACAGGAGACAATGGAATGGAACAGAAGAATAAAACTTACATCATCTTGGCAAGAGAGAGCTTCTCATCCAGTGATCATCTGTTGGTGACAGCTATGTGCCAGGCCAGGCTACACATAACGTAGATGCCAAAAAAAATCACAAAGGAAGATCACGTGGTCATGTCTTCATGGAGCGCAGCCTAAGAAACAGAAAGGCCGATGTTAGGGTTCCACAGCACAAGGGAGAGAACTGAGTGAGATGCCAGTACGGAGCTCCACAGCCTATGTGTTAGTGCTAGCGGCCAGAGGAAGGTGCGGTGAAGGCGCCTTTAAGGAGAGGTGGAGCCAAGGACAGCAGAAGCCATGCAGACTGACAAGCAAGGGGCGGCTGTATTCGCTTCTTCCCGACCCTGCATGCATTCGTTGACTAACCCCCCAGCAGAGCTGAAATCAGGGCTTTCCCTTTAGGAGAGCCTGTGGTTATGCGTTTACCAGCACACTGTCAGGTAGACGACAGCCAAGATGGAGGGGAAGCACTCCAGGCAGTGTGTGCACCGTGAGCAGAGAGAGGGCCCAGGGCCAGAGCCCGGGGAGACCCGCTCTGGCCTAACAGTCTAGGCTATAAAGTGTCCAACAGGGGCTGGGCGGTAGCTTAGTCTGCAAAGTGTCAGTATGTCTGCCTTGGCTTTTGTCTTCATTTCCTAGGACCTCCTCCTCCCCTCCCCGCACCCCAAGGAAGAGTTTCTCTGTGCAGCCCTGGCTGTTCTGGAACTTGCTCTGTAGACCAGGCTGGCCTCAAACTCAGAGAGATCCACCTGTCCCTGCCTCCTAAGTGCTGGGATTAAAGGCGTGCACCACCGCCCGGCCAGTCTACAAGTTTGGTCCTCACACCCATGAAGAAAATTGGGCGTCGTGACAATGGCTGTAATCCCTGTGCTGGGACAAACAGAGACTGCAGATGCCCAGGGCTCATGGCCTCCCTGGACAGTTCCTTGTCAGCAAGAGATCTCATCTCAGAAAAAGTGGGGCCCTAGAGAGGTGGCTCAGCAGTTAGGAGTACTAGCTGCTCCTGCGAAGACCGAAGTTCAGTTCCTAGCGTCCCCGTCCTTTTCCAGTGGCTCACCTACGGCCACCTGGAACTCCAGCTCTGGGGATCCGACACCCTCTCTGACCTCCCAGCACCCACTACCCATGCCAGAAATAAAATAAGATGAAATAGAATAGAATGGCTTTTGAGGAATGCTGGAGGACTGTCCTCTATCCTCCATATGCACAAGACACACACACAGGCGCGCTGTTGACACACATTAAGTCAACAGCAGCAGGGGGATGAGATAGAAAGCGAGCCAGGGAAGCAGCCGGGAAGGGTGCTGAGTGTCACAGCACACGGCTTCATCTGCACCCTGCAGGAGACACTGTGTCAAGGGGTGTGAAAGGCTGAGACTTTACGACCGCTGAAGCAAGTCCGTGCCATGTACACCCTCAGGGAGCATCTCACTAAGCTGACATTGGGACCACAGAGATGCTTCCCAGCACCACCCACAAAGCTAAAACAGCAGCCGAGCAGAGAAAGCCCAGCGGAGGGGCTGCCTCTGGGCGCCCCGTTTCTCCAACCTCCCGCTGGCTGAGCTGTCTGCTGTCTGCTCTGGAGCTTGCTTGTCAGCAGGGCAGACATGGCAGACGCCTCCATCCCCACAGCTTCCGTGTTCCCATGGAACACCTCAGCTTGCAAGTTTTAGACTGTTGTCCATTTGTTTTGTCAACTTCTCTAATTTCGTGACTGGTATCAGACAAAGCTGGGACAGCTGACAGGCCAGAAACAATCTCTGGACGTCTTTTCTGTGTTTTGAACACAGCTTCAAGTTTTCAGTTCACATCTGAAGGAATCACTTTACATCTTGACCCTGTTATGTTAGCAAAATGCCCCAGGTTCTGGCTAGGTGACAGGACAGCGTGACCTGAATAAAGATGTCTTTTCACCTCTCCACTTATTATGAAAATGCCCACTTCAACAAAAATGGAAAATATGGCAAAAATTGCAAGTGACTTCTGTGTGCCTTCTGGTTCTGACCCTGTCCACACATTTCTCCCTTCTCTGAGGCAGGGCGACAGCTGTGCCACACTCCCACGTGGGCCCCTGTTCTCCAGCTGTGTCCTCTCTGAACCCTGCCACCTCTATCCTTCATCCTCCAGGCGCCCCCTCATGCCAAGCGCAGTCCCACAGCCGGGCAGGGCACCATGTTGGCTCTTGGCTCTTCTTTCCAAAGTTATTGTTTTCATTCTGGATACATTCCTAATGGTTTTGCTATTGCTGCTATTGTGTTTTTTATAAAATCACACTGTGATAAGTCTCAGACTTGTGATCCCCTTGCCTTTGTGTCCCCCGCCCCAGCCCTGATTAGGCTTTGTTTTGTTTCCAACCTGACATAAGCCAGAGTTATCTCAGCAGAAGGAGGAGCCTCAATTGGGAAGATACCGCCTTCCTCTGGGCCACAGGCAAGCCTGTGGGGAAGGCCCTAGTGCTTGATGTGGGATGAACCAGCTGCTGTGGGCTGGGGCTGTGCCACTTCTGACCTGCTGGTCCTGGGCCGTGTAAGAGAGCAGACGGAAGAAGCTATGGGGAAGAAGCAAGCCGAGTAAGCAGCATTTCTCCCCGGCCTTGGTTCCCGCCTCAGCTCCCGCGGCTGACGGACTAACTATACACAACCCGTGCCAACAGCGGCCTGTGGTCAGGTCTTCATCACGGCAACAGAGCCAACTAAGGCAGCTGCTGGCTGGCTCTGGTGCCTTCCAGTTTCTGTCATAACCGTATAATCAGGCTTGCTCTTCCACTGCACAGAACTCCATCTAAGCCACTCTCAGAATGCAAACAGAAAGCTCTGTGTCAGCGTGCTGATTACCCACCAGGACAGCGGAATTTGGCCCAGCTAGGGGCATTTGTACCTCTCTGGCTCCAGTTGTTTCCTTGGGACATTTAATTCCATGACCTATTAGCTATGAGATAAGAAAGATCTGCATGGCCCCCTCGTGCTGGCAGCGAGCACTGTTAGGAAGTGGCTCAGCCACTACAGAGAGATTTTCTGTGGGGTCATCGGGACCTGCAGGACGTATCACAACCGCCTTCAAGGGTGCCAGCTGAGAAGCTGTGTGGCTGGGGACAGGAGCAGTGGGGTCCCACCGCTGGGCAAGGCTGTTGGTGGGTATGGTCTTCATGGCACAGCTGCAGAGAGGCCGCTGCCAGGGCGACGCTGCAAAGTCGCAGAGCCACACTTGGAGATGCTAAGGAATCCCTGGCAGTGGCCCTCTAGTGCCCTCTACTGGACACAGATTGTTACTTCTGCTCACTTGTTTTTTTGCTTACTACTATATGTATGCTCGTATTATAAATAAAACACAACCTCTCTGAGAGAGAGGCAGAGACAAGAGGGAGAGAGGGGTTTCACAGAAACCTTCTGCCTAGGTACACCAAGCTGGCCTTGACTGTGTGTGGCAATCCCCTGTCTATGTCTCCTGCCTACTTGGATTACAGCTGTGCACCAGGCCTGGCCACACAGCGCAGAAGGGATCTTCAGAAGAACCTCCACCTTTATCCAGAGCGTGCATAGAAAGGTTTCCGTGGCCTGGGAGCTGCACACTGGCAAATGGATGACAAGTATTGCTGGCAGCTGGCCACTGTGGCCACATTCCTAGCCCTGATGGTTCCAAGACACGGATGGGATGGCTTTCACTCTTGCCTGGATTCCCTCCTGGAGCAGAGAATTCATGAGGATCCGCCTAGGATTTCTCTTTTTTCTTTTTAATTCAGTGGATGGTGGTGTTAATATCCACTTGAGGTAGTATTAGGATAAATTAATATTAAAATATTTAAATGCAGAGCACCGTGTTTGAAATGCTATTAGGAATATTTATCACCTGCAATGAGAACGCAGTGCTCCATTAGCTCCAGACCCTCCCCGGGAAGGCTGGGCCCCCAGCTCAGATCATTACCCCAGCCCCTGTCCGCCTCCCTGCCCCAGACTGCTGCCGGGACATCTGCTCCTGGGCCACGGGGCTTGCTCTGCTAGCTCACACGTCGGCGCTGACACCTGCTCTTCAGCACGGCCGGCTGGTGAGCCGTGTGATGAGCAGGACAGGTGCCGCCTATATCCTGACCTTGGCTTCTGAAAGAATTCTGATGTTTAAGCCTGCTCATGTGGCATCTGTTACAGCTGCCCTGACCCACCAATACTGTCTAGCAAGGCACAAGAGTCAACATGTCTGTTAAGGGAAACACATGATGTATTCCAGAAGCAGCACAACTGCGAGCCGTGTCTTCAGCTGAGAGGCCAGATCTATGACGGGCTAGACATGCAAACCCTGGACCCACACAGCCTAGCCCAGGCCCGGCCCTCTCTGGAATGAGACCCTGAGCAGCTGGCCATGCCGCCCTGAGCTAGGGCATGCTGGGACAGCATTTTCCTCACAGATGTGTGCTGCTCGGATCACAGCTTCTATGCACCCTCGCATTAGGAGGCAGAAGTGGGGCATGGAGGGCTTGGTACCAGAAGATGTGACATAAGAAGGAAAGATGCAGGCATCAAAAGGGCACTGGGACCACCGGAAGGTGTCACCAAAGGCCAAAGCTGAAGCAATGTGAGTATCCAAGACAGGTGGGAGACAGACTACAGATGGAAGAACAGACAAACGCCCGTGAGTCCACACTGAGCCATACTTATTTCTGAGTACACCAGAAAGAGCTGACAAGGATCCCAGTGAAAACTATGAAAGAAAGGGAGACAGCAGAGGCCAGAAGCAGGCCACTGTGTGACAACGGCCTCAGCCAGAGGCGGTGACAAACTGGAGATGGGCCTCTCTCCCTCCGCAGTGTTTGGTAGGTGCAGGGGAAAAGGCAGGTCCACACTGTGGAGTCTGGCCACCCGAGTTGTGCCAAGTGTGCTGAGGTAATGCTCCTTTGCACACAGTGAAGCCACGAAGTCCCGAGAGGCTGTCCTGAGGTCGGGCCTTTCCCTGGTGACCTACCCTTGTTCTGCCGAGGATTCATCAGTTAATTCCAGACTGAGGGGCGGTATACAAGTAACTAGTCAGACATGTGCAAACATGTCCAGGTCATTAAGACAGAGAAAGAATGAGCCTCGCCATTGATGGGCTCAGGAACTCAGGAACCAGGACAAGTACATAGGACACGGGATCCTGGAACAGAGGACAACTAGAGTGGGGGAAATGCAGGATACACGTAAAATCCAAAGTCTGTACAGTGTTACACTAAGGCTACTGTTCTGTGTATGTGTGTAGCCTGTGTGTGTGCATGGCTGTGCTGTGTGTAGCATGTGTGTGTACATGCTCGTGGGTGTGTGTGAGGCAGTGGTGGATGTTGGATATCGTCCTCAATCACTCTCCTTTATTTGGGGCATTAGGAGCTCACTGACTGGCTAGACTGCCTGTCTAGTAAGTCCCAGGAATCTTCCTCCCTTTTCCACGGCTCCTGGGAATTCGTCCCGTTCACAGGGCAGGTGTGCTGCCTACACCATCAACCCAGCCCACAGTTTCCCTAACTCCCGGTCTGAAAGTTCTCTGTCAGGCCTCACAACTTCTGAGTCTAAGTACCTGAGGCCACAAAGCTAACCCTGAGCCACACAACCACCTCTCCATTCACCTAAGCTCTTCAGCGAGGGGGAAACACGCCGAAGGCCAGCTCTGTTCTGTGAGAACGGTGCCATGGTTTCACAGTTTGGATAAGGAATGGTTTCCCTGGCCTTCCTTTATCTGGTGGGGTCAGGAATCCTGCAGAGCCGAGTCCTGCCAACCCTCCTTCCAAACCTTCAGTTAGGGTTCCCCACACAATGTAGCTGGGGTCCCTGCTGCCATGGCAACTGAATGTGTGCCCGAGAGAGTCGTGGGTGGGAGGGCTGGGCTGCGCCTTCCCTGTGTACTTACCCAGTCTCATCTGGTTCAGAGCAAATGGACTCCCCGAGGTCTCGCCTGCCCTCTGAGCATCCAGAGTCAGCCAGAACTTCCTGGGGTAAGGTGCTTCTGAGCCACCTCCCTCCGAGGGGGAGGCTCCACTCGCTTCACTGAGGGAATGGCTTCTCCCTCAGAACAGCAAAGAAAACCACCTTCCACGGGACAATGCTGCCAAGCTGTGGCCTCCACAGGGACTTACGCCCTCGTCTTTCTGCTCAGTCCTCACACTCGCTTGACAAGAAGCCTACCCACTGAGCCTTGTGATCACCCCAAATTCCTTCTTTTCATCCCATCAACAGGACTCACTAATCTATGAGAGGCTTTACCAGGCCAGGATTAGGCCCCGGCTTTGTGCCAAACTGAATGACACTTAGCCAATTTAGTCATTCTTGATGTTTTGAGACAGACTCTCACCCTGAAGCCCAGGCTGGCCTTTAGCTTATTATGTAGCCAAGGCTGGTCTTTGACTCAACCCTCTTGCCTCAATGCTGGGGCTGCTGAAAGGAGCCGCCATGTCCAGGTGTTAAGAGGATGCCTTTCTGGATAATGGAACAGGTGTCCTTCAAAAAAAAAAAAAAAATCCATCTACCAACATAAAGCAGCCAGGTGGGGAGACACCAGCCAGGGCGATGCCCCTAACAGGGAAACTGGTTGTCAGCTCCGTGCTGTGCTCAGGGTGACGTCCCAACCACGACCAAGGACAGGTGCTTGGGAAGTTTATGTCAGCCCGGCAGTGAGCTACTGTGAGTCTGGTTCTGAGGCTGCCTGCATGCTGGGCAGACCACCGGGGAGTGAGGCCTGAGCTCAGAATCCCAGGAAAGCTGCACAGACGCTCACACCTGTGAGCCTAATGCTCAGGACACAGGCGGGCAGACCCTGAGCTCACGCCGTCTGGCCAGGTGGAGAGCTCTGAGGAAGTGGGAGCCTCAAAAGATCATGTGTACAATGATGAAGATCCCAACCCAGTGTCTGGCCTCACACCCAGGTGCACACACGCGCGCCCCTCACACGGCCAGTGCACAAACATGGACATACACCACACGCACGAAATTAAAAAACAAACAAACCCTTTCTCTGCCTAAAACTAGTTTTCCTTGACCTTTTGTTCTAAAAATTATTTGAGTGTAGGGTGTGTGTGTGTGTGTGTGTGTGTGTGTGTGTGCATGCACACATTAGTCTAGAACAGGACATCAGACCCCATGCAGCTGGGTGCTGGGAAATGAGCTCAGGCACTCTTCGAGGTCACTCCAAGCTCCTAACTGCTGAGCCCACTCTGTGCTCCTGACTGCTGAGCTGCCAGTTCCTGTTCCCTGCTTCTGCGGGCAGTACATGTGGCTCTGCCAGAGGCCGCAGTGTCCTCCTTCCCTTTCTCCATGGTCCTTCTCCTCCGCCTGGACACCTCGGCCCCTGAAGTGTTTCCTGTGAGGCCCATCTCGAGTGCACGCCCCAGCCTGACTCCCACTGTCCTCTTCGCCAGGCAGCTCCCCAGCTAACAGAAGGGCGTGGCACCAGGAAGTGCCCAGCTAACAGAAGAAGGGTGTGGTACCAGGAAGTGCCCAACTAACAGAAGAAGGGCGTGGCACCAGGAAGTGCCCAGCGTACAGAAGAAGGGCGTGGCACCAGGAAGTGCCCAGCGTACAGAAGAAGGGCGTGGCACCAGGAAGTGACAACAGTGACATCTCCTCTTAGTTCCCTGGTTCTTAAAATGGAGGATGGGCAGGAGCCGCCTCAGAAGACTCCAAGAAGAGTAAAGGCGCCTGGAGCAAATGAACCTCCGCACGCTGCAGGGCGGGTTTTGCTCAGACTGTAGAGAAAGCAGAATGTGGAGCAGAGTGGAGCTAGGAGAACCAGAGCGCGGTGGGGGAGGGGGGAGGCTGGTGAGAAGACCCTAGACAGAGGAGCAGGACCTGTGCAGGAGCACACTGAACACACACACACACACACACACACACACACACACACACACACACACACGAAGACGTCGTCACAGGGGAAAGATGAAGGGCTCTGCCTCCTGGCTCTGGCTGTGTCTTCCAGCCCCCACCTGACCTTTCAGAAGGCCAGAGGTCATACCCCAAGGTTTTACATTTTCTGTTCTCCTGCATCCAGAAGGAGCACAAAATGGGGAACAAAGAAGCCAGCAAGGACATGGAGGAGCTGTGCGCGACTCGGCTGTAGCGTGTTCACCCAGAGCCGCCCCTGCCATGCAGCACTCTTAGATGAACCAGCAAATGGGGATGTGAACGGAGACCCCCGTCTTCCACGCTAGGACACCGCTGACACAGCTGTAAAGCATCTGTGCAGGAGATAGCCTGCGGGGCGCTTCCGAGACCTGAACTGCTGTGTATTCTGCTGCCTTGCTCCCAGCCCTACAGAGGCCCACTTGGGAGCTCTGGGATGAAGCTTGGATTCTGTAGTTTTAGGATGGCTTTGTTCCAGACAGTTGTGAAGTAAAATCAGAGTGGAGACCCATGGCAAGGTTTCTGCATCACTCCAAATTTTTAGGGCGATGTCCTACAGACTTTCTAGTGCCCTTGCACACCTGAGCCCTGAGTTCTAGTCTGGAGTTATAATAGCTGTAACAGCAAATGAGTGAGCGAGTGAGAGAGAGAGAAAACAGAGCCATGCTAAGAGCCTGCCAAGGCCCTCCTAGAAAGCATCCATGCCCAGAACCTACTCCAAAGGGAGAGACAGGTGGATTAACCCACCGATCACCAAAGAGTAGTTTGCTTTCATTCTGGGATGTCAGTACTTACTGAATCTTCAGGTCCAGGTCCAGCGCTGTGGCTGACATAGTGCCGGGTCTTTGGAGAGACACATAAAGACGTGCTTGTAACTGTAAGAGATAGATGCACAAATGCAGACATGTAGCTGGCCCTTTGGTGGGTTTGTACATCCTTATTGTGATGTAAAGATGGTTTTGTTCTGGTCCCAGGTGTGGGATGTGGGGTGGATTCAGATGGTCCACAGCAGTAGACTATTTGCCTCATGAGGCCTTTGGGAGGGGCTCTTTGCCAGCTGCACATAGTTTAGCTCTGAGGACTCTGGAGAGCTCAGAGAGGAAGGGAGCTCCAAGAAAGAATGCTGCGGTGCTCCCTCTGCTGCTTCTGTTGATGCGGTGTGAGGGGGAGAAGTTGGAGAGCTCCTGAAATGAATACTGGACTTTGTGCAAGGAACCTTAGCCAGCAGGAAGTAGCTAAATAGAGCTCCGACCCCTCCCTACCACCTCCTTTTCTCTCCTACCCGGTGTTGGGGTGGAGCAGGGAGTAAGAGATACTTGACAAAGGAGGAATCTCTTCAGGCTTGCTGCAGAATTGGCGGAACTCATGTTCTCTTGTCTGTGTCATTCCGAGACTGTTGTCACTCAGCTCTAAGGAGGAACCCACGTGTCCTGGCTTTGGGCTCCTCACACATGAGCTTCTTCAGATCAATGCAGGGACAGTCTGTCTCCTCTCACTAAGTGACCTAATCGAGGGAGTGACATCTACCGCACAGCAGCGTCAGCAGCCTTTGTCACACAGTGCAGCCCTGTCGAGGGAGTCACGTGGGAGCCCTTGCCATCTTCTGCTGCTCAGAGGCAGGTCGCTGGCACCCAGCGAGAGGACACACAAAGGGTGGGCCACCGAGTCTCCAGAGGTCACACCAGCGTGTGCCTGCCGCACTCGGCAGCTTTCTCTCTGTATGTGACACTGAGCTCAGGATTTCCTCTTTGCTGCTCTGGGCAGGACAGGCATAGCCCTAAACTTTTATGTCACTGACCCCAGATGGCCTCCTGCTGCCTGTCCTGCTTTGGCCCCTGCAGATGAGCTTGGGTATGGATCTGTTATATGCAGCCTTGATAACCTACCAGGAAACAGACACTAAGGAAGGACAGCTGCTGCGTCTAGGGTATCAGATCTGAGTCTGCTCAGCCCTCACTGCCCTGCTGGTAGCCCCACCCACCTCTCAGACCACCCCTGAAGCAGTCTGTGTAAATTGAAGACGACTGTGTAAACACTGAGCATTTTGCTCGTTAAAGTCTCAGATTCTTGGGTTTCCAGCAAATGTCTCCTCACTTGCATTTGCCCTTCCAGAAGCCCACATCGAGGCAAAATTCTGTTTACATGCTTTGTGGCACACTACCAAGTGTCAAACCTTGAAAACGGTTCCTTGTCCATTCCAGTGTGCAGTACCTCAAGTGTAAATGCAGGGTAATCAACAGAAGAAACATCTTTAATCTCCCTTTGTCTTTTCTGTTTTCTCTGCTTAGTCCTGTGACTTCTATGACTGTGCTGCTAACATCAGAAGGAGCTGGCTCTTTGCAGGCCCCCTTGGCCTACAAACAAACAAACAAACAAAAAACAAAGGCAAAGCAAGCTTCCTTCCCACTTAGATTCACCCTAGGGTTTGCCCTCAGCCCCTGAGCTCAGCACCCTCTCCAAAGTCATCAACAAGGTTGGGGAGCTGAGGCTCCTGGGAGTGACTGGGGTGAAGGGGAGGTTGCTGGACTCAGCCCCCACGGTCCCCACAGTGCCAGCAGCAGAGAGCTGAACCTGGTCGCAGTGAGGCTTCCACTTACTGCAAAGCCAGCGCTATTCTCACAACAGCGAGCAAACAGTCACACTATTGTGGAGACAACTGGGGCTTATCTCTGATTACTTAAGCAGTGAGAAGAGATTCCCACATCCCTCTGCACTGGGACCTGGGAATAAGGAACCTCACTCCCACAGCCCAGCGCTTACAGATAAGCAGAGGCTCAGTAAATCCTGCGTCTGGGCTCTGATTGCAGGGTTCTGCAGCCGAGAAGGGCATCTTCTCAAAGTGCCACGCTCAGAGACCAGCGCTGGGGGCCTGCTAGGCTCCTGATTCCCTGGGCAGTTACTCTGAATCTCCTGTGTCTGTCTCCTGTCTGAAAGAGAGTACTGTGACTACTTACCTCTTCAGTGCCTTCAGGAACGGGAATGAATGAATTCATGTCAAATGTCACCAACGGGCCTGGCCTAGCACTGGCCAGCAAGCTATCCTAGGACGAGGTTCGGCTGCACTGTCAGGGCAGCAGCACCAATCACGTGTGGCTTCTAAGTACTAAGCACTTCCTGAATGTTTTCTCCTCCTCCGCCAGGCCCTTGATCCCACAAAGGGGATGCTGGGCAGAAACAAAGAACGAGTGGAGGGGAGCAAAGCACTGTGCTCCCGCTGGGGAAAACTAGTCCAGCTGAGAGGCCTGTCCCTGAAGACAGCCACAGCGTGTCCGGAGGTTTACTGCACGCAGCCTTGCTCCTCAGTAGCCTAGGAACTACAATAGCTAATTCCTTCTGCTGGGTAAGTAGAAAGGAAGACAAATCTTACTCATTACATCATTATCCTCGTGGATACCCCCCCCCCCCCCGTGGAGTGGGCAAATAGGGCAGAGTTGCTGGCTGGCATTTTATATTTAGCCTGCTGACTCCAGGCTCCCTCATCATCCACACACCAACCACAAGCCTCCGGAGGGCCCGAGGCCTGAAATTCCCACTGCACCCTGCCACGCAAGATAGCAGCTGTGAGTCACAGGAGGCCACTTAAACGCCATGTTTAAAAATAATTGGAATCAGTTAAGACTGGAAGCTCTTTCTCAAATCGCATTGGGTGCACGGGGGGCAGCCATGCACCTTTAAAGGGCGTGTCCATCACCATGGTCAAGGTTTTCTTACAGTGCTGCTCCGGACGTGAGGGGTAGTGCCCACATCTAAGAAAGCGCTATTGTTGAGAGCCGTAACTTGTACCTGCAGAGCCAGAGCCAAGCTTAGCCCATTTCCAACCCTGAAGAAGGATGGGCTCTGTAGCACTCACAGTTAAAAAGCGAAGCCTCCCCATACCCCCAGCCTTGACGTTGCTTAGGAATGCTTTTGTGTCCTCCCCACCCCAGGGCACTGGGGATGAGTCTGGGATGCTGTCTTTGCCCATGGGTGACAGAACACGGACGGCTGTGCTCAAGGTGGGGACTGGCAATGCCCCCTTTGATAGAATGGGTTAGATTTAGGGCAATACAGCTTGCCCCTGGAGACCCAGCCTGCAGAAGGCAGAGCGGGCGTAAGGGTGAGAAGGGTGCCGCAGATGGAGATGGCAAGTTGCGAGATCTCCTGAGGGAATCTGAGCTTGGGCTGAACCGCCTGGGTAGAGTCTACACCGATGGATTAGCCAGATAATAAGCTGCTGTTCCCCTTCATTTTCCCACAATGACGTTCCTCTAGATGGCATGGGGAGGGGGCACCGGGCTCGGAGGATGATGCCGCCACTAGAAGCCATTATCCTCTTTAATGGGAGCCAGCTGCAGCATGCCCACACAGACTCCTGGAAGCTGCAGGACCAGAACCGAATCATTGAGGCTCCGCCCTAAAGACACAGAAGCTGCCATCCAACAATGAGGAAAAGCAGACAGGAAGAGGGAAGGCCTGCGTTCCCATCCTGGCCTGGACCAGGGCCAGATGCCTGCCCACGAGATGGGAAGTCCTTCACAGTGCGTTGCCTTTCTGCATAAGGACAACTGTCCCCACCGAGGTTCCGTTCATGATGGTTCCTAACTGGGCTGTTTCCTGGCAGGCCTGGCAGCATGGAATGAGCCGATGGCTCTATGAGGGGCCATGGCTCCATCTCAAAGCAACATCAAAGCAAGGCGACATTGCAGGCTCACGCAGGGTGGCCTTCGGGGAAGCCAGGTGTTGACTGCTCTGACTGCGCTTCGGGCTTCCGTGGGCCTCCTGGTCCAGAGTCCTTCCAAGGCATGGGTTGACCTGCCCAGCCTCCAGCCTCCTGCTCACCTGATGTGGGAGTGAAGGGCGTAGGCTGCAGGGTACAAACAGCAACCGGCTGTTTCCTACCTGTGTGTCTCTACAAAACCCTCCTGTCTATTCTGTAAGGCAGATGCTTGGCACCTTCTGAGAGCAAGCAGAGATAAAGACCGGGCCAGGCACAGTGGGGTGTGTATCCTTTACTCCTAGCACTCAGGAGGCAGAGGCAGGAGAATCTCAGTGAGTCCCAGGCTGGGGTGGTCTACATAGCAACTCCAGGACAACCAGAACTGACAGAGAGAAAAAACAAAAGCATAGTAATAAGTGTGGGAGGAAGACCCCAGGCTTGTGTACTCCTGTGCTGTAGCACAGTGCTTTATCATTTGTCAGAAGCCTAGGCCTCCCACTTGCATCTGTTTTGTACGGCCAGATTACATTGCCCACTGTGTCGCACTTAGAGCTGTGCCATTAGAAGCATTCCTAAGATGAACAGCGTGTGCTGCAGACTAGGGAATGCTCGGAAATGGCTGCTGTTTAGAACCAAAATCAAAGAGAGCGTTTGCAACATGGTTCCTGCACCTCACATGCGTTGGGAAGAAGCACTTGCTTCACACCACAGAAACCCTGTTGCCATGAGATCCCCTCAGAATCTGTGCCCAGAAAAGCCAAGCTTCTGCTGTGGGGAGATGAGGTACTGTATCCTCCCAGGGTGGGGCCTCACGTGTCCTCAGAGTTCTGCCTGCAGCTACCTCATTAAGCAGTTCTGAAGAGAGTTCCTAGCTGCCCTCACAGCCTCTCTCTGCAGCTCACAGCCCCTCTCTGAGGGGGTTCCCAGTGCAGAGAGTGAGAAGGAATCTCACTCACGTGAGTCACTGGAGGTGAGCTTCAGTAGCAGGCGCACAAACAGATGTGCAAGCTAAGTCACAGACCTGGCTAAACTTGGGTTTCAGAGAGACGGTGTACAGTTTGGGGGACAGAAATGACGGAACTGCCGCAAGGCATGAGCCTGGCTTTTGAACCTTGAGAGCCTAGTGCCACAAAGCGTGGGATAGGTGGACCGGAGGCTAGCATCCCACACTCTCGTGCAATGCAGTTATTGGCTGGTGTGCCCTGGGTTAGGGGGAGGGGACTGCTCAGAAGCAAGTGAGGTTGACGCTGCTAGGCCAAGGGCGGCTCTCCAGAGGAAAGACCCTCTCCAAACACCTTCTTACTTGCCAGCCTCCGACTGTTAGGAGGGCAGCCATGCCTCCGTGCTGGTTTTAATCTGCGGAAGCGCTCTGAACTGGTTATCCACATTGGCCCCATCTCGTCAGGAATAATCCATGGATCGGCATTCAGGAATAGAACCACGCTCACTGTGAACTGCTAGCCTGACCGCAGCCTGGACTCCATCGGCTCCAGGTCACTGTGGACCTCTCTAGCACCTCTTCCAAGCACTCTCCTTCCATGATGCTCCTATGGTCACTTTCAGCAGGATGGGAAAAGGGGCGGGAGAGACATTCTAGCCTGTGTCTGTGCCTTCCAGCCTGTGAGGACTTGGCATTCTCCTCTCCGGTGGGCTCAGGCAGTGCTACCTTAAGAGTGTGAGATGCCCACAGCAGTTTGTAGATGGATCATGTGGTGCAAAGGGATTCCAGCGACATGCTGGATCTGCATTTGCCTGCGAGAAGTCCAGTAGGAAGCTGGAAATGGTGGAAACCCTCGGGGCCGTAGTCACCACTGCATTATAGGGCTCTCTCTTTCACAATGGCACAAGGCTTAGGGTCCATGACCTCAGGGAAGGTTCATGGTTCTAGAGGGTTCAGAACTCGCTCACCTGGAACCATTGCTCCCTGGCCATGATAAGAAAGACCATCACTTTAGGGAGCATGGGGATGACAGGGCAGCTCACCTCACGATGGCAGGAAGCAGAGTGGGGGGAGAGACCAGGGCAAGGGGCATCCTTTGCAGGCATGCTGCCACACATAACCCTCCCCTTTCAAATAGCATCGGAGTATGTTCCATCAGTTCATTCATCTGTTGATTAGGCCAGAGCTTGTGGGATCCAATCACTCCCTAAAAGCTCTACCTCCAGACACTGCCCTGGGGATGGAGGCTTTAAGACATGCGCTTTAAAGGGATATCACATAGCTAAGCTCATAAACCATCTAGCTGGCAGGAAAGGGATAATTTTTACCTTTTCAGGTAATGGGGTGATCTTAGAATCCCACGCACCCCCCCATAGCTGGTCCAGGTGATGGGGTGATCTTAGAATCCCATGCACCCCCCCATAGCTGGTCCAGGTGATGGGGTGACCTTAGAATGCCATGCACCCTCCCACTCCTGCCATAGCTGGCTGTGCTTCATCCAGAAAGATTCCTGCAACATGACCACATGGGGAGCCTTTGGTGTCCAAAGGAAATAGGTCAAAGGGTCCTGACAGACTCAGGGCTGGGAGACAAAGCTCTTGCCTTTCTCAGGAGAACTGTCAATCAATTCAATATCCCCCGTGGAGGAGAAGGGTCACAGAGAACCCTGTTCACCCTGGCATCTGGGGAAAACATCGCACGCAGCTGCAGTCACCAGAGCTGTCTGACCCTGTGTAGTTTTGTTTTATGTGAGCACAGGGGGACACGGAGCACACTCACTTTCTCCCCAATCAGACGAGCATGAAAGGCGTAGGAGCTGCCCTTGAGTGTAATTTGAGGGCCTCTGAGTGAGTTCCTGCCCTCAGCATGTACTAATGGAATTGACGCCTCCACTGCACCTCTAGGGAGAGGCCTCTTCCCATCATGCCCCTAGTCCTGGCCTGGGGTGACTGCTCCACCGACCACTCCAGAGAGAGGGCTGCTTTGCTGCTCATGCCCCTGGAGTCCTGAGAGTCACATTCTGACATCTCCGAGCCCACTCTGTGAGCCATGGCTCCAGGGCCTGGTCCCATGTGAACACATGCGTGTACTTACAGGGATACACTATGATAATCTGGGCATCTGTGTAAGCCCAGAGGCCCAGGTGTACCCAGAGCCAACCAGAGCCCAGTCCAGGGGCCGAATCTCCTCTTGTGAGGTTCCGGTGCTCTGTGTTCAGGCTGGCTTGGATGGAGATTAGAAAGAGCTCAAGTCTGCTGAGAAGACGCCCAGAAGAGCTGGCGGCAGGCAGCCTGCGGGCAGTGGCGCTCTCAAACCTTCCCCAGGCAGCAACCCTTTGTCTCATTTCCTCTCTTTCCATTGCTACTTCACAGCTATTGCTGTGAATCCAAATGTAAATATTTGATACACAGGAGATCTGATATATGATCCCTGTGAAAGGCTGTTTGACCCCAAAGGGGTCACGACCCACAGGTTGAGAATTGCTAGGGGAGGGCAAGCTGATGAGCAGCACCGTGGCGTCTGCCTCAGCTCCTGCCTGCAGGTTCCTGCTGCCCGGGTTCCTGCCCGGACTTCCTTCAGAATGGACTATGATGTAGAGATGGAAGCCAAACAAAGCCGTTCCTCCCTAAGTTGCTTTGGTCTATCACAGCAGTTGAAACCCTGATGAAGACTGTCCTTCACGGAACATTCTCACTCGTAACGGCTGGAAAGGGTCTGGCGTGGAGTTGCCCTTGCGGGTTTTCCTGAAGCTGGATGGCTGTAGCAAGCATGCCTGGTGACAGGAGAGCCACGTGGCTGAAGAGGTGCGTCCAGGACCCTTGCCTTTGCCCGTTCCACCTCTTCTGAGCTCCCCTGGCCGGGCGGCCCCAGCCCACCTCCTGTTGCAGCCCCCTGGTGGTACAGGGACAGGCAGTTCTCTGCTTCTCCTTATTATCTCTCGAAGCTCAAGCTTCTCCTCCGAGGTGCTCAGAAAAACCCTCAAGCCCTGCCCCTGCGGGTGCCTTATTACCTCTGGGCTGGCCCCTAGGGTGCTAACCTCCACAGTCTCTCAGGTACCCAGTCGCTTCTCTTCAATCCAACACGCTCCCTCACTCTATCCCCAGCCAGGTTTCCCTTGACCCTGTTCCCCTACACTGGTGCCCTGACTCGAGTAGTTCTGATGTCCCCTCTGTCCACCTCCCCCAGAGCCACATCCTCTCAAAGCAAGTGTTGTCCTCCCCCACCTCCCATCATGTAGCTCCCTCAGTGAGCACCACCATTTCTCTCCATCCGTGGCCATGTGTACTTCCGTAGTGGGTCCCTGTCTGTGGCTCACATTGGAGCCTCTGTGACAGAGAGCATCGTCTCTCCCGACACCCGCTCTTCCGGAAGGTGCTGGAAGGTTCTGCTCAGAATCTCAAAGGCAGCTCTGTACCGAAGGGGAGGAGACCCGTGTCACCCATGCAGGTGAGGCTGCACGACCTAGGGTTGGGACATCCACAGGTGAGAACTACAAATTGCCCACGCTTGTTTCTCAGCCACATGGACTCAGACCCGAGGGCCCGACCCTGCTCTGAGGGACCTACATCTGAATTTACGTGGAGAGCTTCCTCAGGGTGTGGTGGCAGCCGAACAGGAGGGCTCTTGTAGTTACCTGATTTCTTTGAAAATGCTTAGAAAAGAATGTAAATTGGAGCACATTTTGCTGCGCATTCATCACACAATATTTTTCAAAGGGACAAAAGGGGCTGGAGAGATGGCTCAGAGGTTAAGAGCACTGGCTGTTCTTCCAAACGTCCTGAGTTCAGTTCCCAGCAATTACCTGGTGGCTCATAACCATCGATCTGATACCCTCTTCTGACCTCCTGGCTCACATGCAGACAGAATACTGTATAAATAATAAATACATAAATCAAAGGGAAAAAGTATGGGTAAAACAAACGTAGAAGCGAGGGCTCTCTGTTACCAACTCTCTTTGGGAGTAGCTGATGTCAGGCTGTCCTGGGCCGACGCCTCCCGCAAGGGCAGTTAGCATTGCCCAACCTGTTCCTGAGAACAGACTCTGCTCCCAAGGGTCAGCACAGGAACTGCTGTAGCTGCGCTGGCCCCACCCATGTCTGACACAGGTGCCTGCACTGCTGACCCTGACCTCTGCTCCCCCAGGTGCTGCCAAACCAAGGCCATTTCCTCTTCCGGTCCCACCCGTCCTTCCCTTAGCTGGGAGTAAGTCCTCAGATTTCCCCTGGGGAAAGGCCTGTGTTTGCCTGATGGGAGAGGAAAGAAAGGAGGGGCTTTTTATCCCAGCCACGACCTCCAGGGCTGTGACTCCCACCCACCCCTCCGTCCTCACGCTCAGAGGACAAGCACTCTTGAAACCCAGAAGGCGAGTGCGGGGGCAGCAGGAATTGGAGGCACATGATGCCACGCCTTCTCTTTGTACTGTGGCAGGACACTATTCTTTTAAAAAGAGAAACTCAGCCTTGACACGCAGACCCAGCGGGGAATTTGGACCTTAGTCCTAACAGAAAGAGAAGACTAGAAACTTACGTTCTTTGAAGGCCTGGTCACGACTTTACAGACAGTGATTCCAACAGTGCCCCAAGAGGAATCTGCAGCAGCCCAGACACAGGGAAATACAGGTTGAGCTGCGCAGGCTCCATCCCTAGGCACCTCATCGGTGGGTCCTTAGCGGCTGAGTCAGCACACAGAGGGAGCCAGGGAGGCTGAGAGGGGTCAGAGAACAGCAACAAGTCAAGACAGCATCGCATTTGGCAGTGCAGAAGTTCCAGGATGAGAGTTTAGTGAATGAGATAAGCCAAGTCCGGGCTGGGGTGGGATTTCTCAGTTGACAAGTGACCACCCAGGGTGTCTCTGCGTGGAGCAGAAACCGCAGCAGGCACAGCGACATCTGCTGCTCAGCACTGCTCCAACCCGACAAGGAGAAACAGGAGCTCTCCCCACCTCCAGCCCCCACAGCAGCTCCCTGCTGATCCCACAGGAACCCCGTGCTAGGACCGTCATCTTCCTAGGTGACACTGGGGGATTTTATTCTTAATACAGAACAAGGAGATAAGGCATTTTAAAGCTAGTAGTCATTGTAGCATATTTAGACCAGATGATGCAGATTAGAAGGACCTACCTCTCTTGTGACACAGGAAGAACACACACACACACACACACACACACACACACACACACACGAAGGATTTAAGCATTGTTATGTAAGACCAAAACAGGAATGAATACCTCACAGGTTAATGAAAGACCAAAACCAAAAATACATCTTGCAGGCTAAGAATTCTGTTATAGTTAAAATAGTTAAAAGAAATTCCTGCTTGTTTGTTGCTAAATTCTAGCTAAGAGAGAAATCCATTTGCCCTGTGTCAAGTTCTTGCTAAACAAGGTTTCTCTTTGTAGTTAACAGAAAGTTCCTGTTTCTTGGGTCTGCTGTAAATGGCTTGTAACTCCATTTCTTGTTGCATATCCTCACCTTTGTTTCTTCCTCTGCTGAGGCCTGGTCCTTTGACATAAGTATAGCCATATTTGTTTCAGGCCCACCGGCCACATCATCTCAAGTTGTTGCTGACATAAATCTCTGTTGACCCCAAACTCTGTTAATGTTCAGCGTACTGTATGGCCCCATTATTCCCAGAAATCCCCCAACTATAAGCACAGCTGGCCCCAAGTGCCAGACATGCCTTCAAGGTTAGCTAGACCTGCTTGTTAGCAAAATAACTTAAGTCAGAGCCAAACACCCTGTTTCACCACCCGACCCCCTGAAGGAGGTAATTTTGGTTTTTACCTTTATAAACTGACTGTGGAAAACAGGTCCCTGTCAACAATTAGGCTCCCAAGTTCCTTTCTGTGTCCCTGGCCATAGCCAGTCTTGGGGTTTAGGGGTTTTGGGTTCAGTAAACCATCCACATCTGATTAGACTGGAGTCTGAGTGTTTGTGGCTATTCTCAAACTGTAACCCCCTTTTCACTGTGTCCTTAGACTAACTGCCAACCCTCCCTCCTCTGTGAACACTAACAGGGACTTCAAGAGGCCAGCGGGGGCTGCTCTCTCAAACCCCAACGTAGGGGGAAACAAATGGCTGGCCAGTTCCAGGTGCACCCAAATATAGCTTCCTTTAATTTGGATAGTCATGGACTTGGTTGTTTTAAAGAAAGAAAATCCCAAATTGTTCAATTTTACCAATGAAGACTGGGGAACCAAACACTGGGGTGAAAGCCTCAGAGAGGAAAAGAAAAAGAAAGCACCCCGCTGGCCTTCCCACTCAGCTCATGTCCCAAGGTCAAAGCCAAAGCCTGCTAGCTCACCCAACAGCCCAGGAGAAAAAGGCCAAAAGCCCAAAGTGAAAAGCTAAAGAGCTAAAGAGCTCAAGACCCAGAAGCTGCTTCCCCTCCGCCCTGGCTTAACTGCCCTCAACTCAAAGCCCCTCCTTCTCTTTATTCCACGTCAGCTGGTTTCCTGCTCTGCCTCTTGACTTAGGGTTAACTTCACTGAATCCTGTGTGCAGAAAGCTCTTGGGGTAAAGATGTGTGCTAGGGCTGAGCCACACCAAACAAAGACAGGTTTACAGTTCACAATCTCGGGATTCATGATGAGAACAATACCCTGCTCTGCTTTCTTTCTCAGGAATCTCAGGATCAGCAGGGAACCAGGCACAGTTACGCCCATGACAGCAATGAGACTTAAACCTCCCCTTTTAATTTTAACTTTTTCTTAAATAAGCTAAGATTGGGCCTCAGGGCTGTTCTGTTCCCTGGTTAACAGCTTTTAGACCCTCTGCTGCTAAAGCCTAGTGTGAAACACTCTCAGCGCTTTGAACTCTTGTTTGACTCTTGAGGAAGCTATGACCCAACCACACACCTCTGTACATGCCTGTACTCTACATGTCTGTAACTTTTCTGTCCCAGACAGGAGGAGGCACCCCTCCAGACCTTCGCTTAGTGAAAATAGGGCCATGCATTTGCACTAGGCAGTGATTGGAGCCACACCCTTGCTTCTCTGTTTCTAGATCTTTAAGGGCTGTTCAGTGGGACACAGCCTCCTGTGTCTCCCAACAATTACAACATCAGGCCAATAAGAGGCGTCTACGAAGTGTCTCTCCAGCCACTTTTTGTTAACAGATTACACCAGAGAAGACAGCCAGGGCAGCCACTGAGTCACCTGGTTGGAAGAGGCGTGGATGGGCTGGAGAGGGTGTGTAAGGGCACTGGTTGCCTTCCCAGAGGACCTGGATTCAAGTCTCAGCATCCACACGGAGGCTCACAACTGTCTGTAGCTCCAATTGCAGGGGACCTGACACCTTCTTCTGTCCTCCTCAGCTACCAGACATGGCACACAGACATACATGGAGCCAACACGTATACACATAAAATAACAAGAAAATTCAAAACAAGGCAGCTGAGAACTCCAGAGAGCAGCCAGGCCAGACATGATGGCAGCAGGGTCTTTGGAGATGACAGGAGATGGTGGAAGTCGGGGAGAGGTGAGTAAAGGCAGGAGCCGAGGCTGAAGACAGACAGGAGAGTATGAAGAGTCAGAGAAGACAACCGTGGGACCCAGTTGTTGGGATAATTACAAGGACCTGCCAAACCAGTGTCCAGTGCTCTCAGCCCCTCTGGCCCCAGTGTTCCTGGGAAGATGTAATTCTTGCTGCTGGAGGGCTGAGCACCAACAGGCACCATCTTCTGCTGCTGGGTGCTGTCTGCTGTCTGCTGTCTGTTGTCTGCTGTGCTGTGTTGTGCTGTGCTGTGCTGTGCTGTGCTGAGCTGTGCTGTGTGCTGTGCTGTGCTGTGCTGTGCTGTGTGCTGTGTGCTGTGCTGAGCTGTGTGCTGTGTGCTGTGCTGTGTGCTGTGCTGAGCTGTGCTGTGTGCTGTGCTGTGTGCTGTGCTGTGTGCTGTGCTGTGCTGTGCTGTGCTGTGCTGTGCTGTGCTGTGTGCTGTGCTGAGCTGTGCTGTGTGCTGTGCTGTGTGCTGTGCTGAGCTGTGCTGTGCTGTGCTGTGCTGTGCTGTGCTGTGTGCTGTGCTGAGCTGTGCTGTGTGCTGTGCTGTGTGCTGTGCTGTGTGCTGTGCTGTGCTGTGCTGTGCTGTGCTGTGTGCTGTGCTGAGCTGTGCTGTGTGCTGTGCTGTGTGCTGTGCTGTGTGCTGTACTGTGCTGTGCTGAGCTGTGCTGTGTGCTGTGCTGTGTGCTGTGTGCTGTGCTGTGTGCTGTGCTGTGTGCTGTGCTGTGCTGTGTGCTGTCTACTGTCTACTGGCTGCTGCTATGCTCATTGCTGCCAGTGTGAGGGCTACAATAGCCACCAACTATGGAGGTCACTGGAGAGTACAACCCAGAACAGTCCAGTCTGGGTACTTAGAGCTTTGAGTCCTCACTTCTAAACCACAAGGTGATAGGGCTCGGCTCCCAGGTCCGAGGTTATAATCCTCTTGATCTGTAAGTTTGGCTCACAGGCCCTGGCACGGAAGGGCCTGGGGTAGCTAGTGTTGGAAGAACTTGCCTCCTACCCATGGTCCTTATCTGGAACCCAGACAGCTCTCAGCAAGTAGTTTCAGGAGAACACAATACAGCCACAGTGCTGTATACAGTGATACTAAATTGAACTAACCGCCGATATGCCCACGTCTGCGCCACAGTTATGCACTGGATTGTATTTTCCAAGAAGAAGTGAAAGTTTTGAGTCCCAATGCCTTTAGCTGTGTTGCTGGGAAACGGGGCCTTTGCAAGTCACTAAGTTAGTATGATGGTATCTGTGGGGCAACAGGGATCCAGAGACAGCGCAGGCCATGCAAACACGAGGACAGGGGCTGGGACAAGTCTCCAAATACCTGAGCCAATGTGAAGGAAGGCCAGCCAGCCCCAGAAGTGAGGAAACAGATCTGGAATCGAGTCTGCCTCGAAAGGGCGCAACCAACCCTGAAAGTCCATGATTTCAGACTTTGACCATGCCTCAGAGAAAACTTCTACCGTTCTAAGCCACAGACTCTATGGAGTTTAGTCACGGAGGCCGGCAGGCACGCATACAGCCAGTGAGGATGGTTTCAAGAGTGCGAGGCTGATGTAGCTGCGGCTGGATAGAGACGCTATTATTGGTCCTGAGAACACCCGGGGCTGCGGCCACTTGGCAGTGTGTGACTTTGAAGGTGTGCCACTGCCTCGATACAAAGCACAAGCTGAACCTGCTAGCGCCTGGCACGCCCTCCCTGAGCTCGTGCACACGAACACGGCCTCGAACCAGGGGGTAACAGCAGCCATGCCACCACGAGAAGCGAGGTAGGGTTTGCTTCCATCTGACCGAAACACGGAGAGATCGCCAGCCCACCACAGACGGAGCCGTGAGCATGAACGCTCAAGTGCCTCTCTCAAGAGGCTTCCCGGTTCAGAAACGAGTGAGGGCCAGGACTCAGCACCCTGATTTATCAAGTTCTCCAAAGAGCTGCGATACTGATGTAGGTTTGGAAACCATTGCCACAACAGCTTTTGCAACAACAGCCTAAAATTACATCAAATCGAATGATTTCAAGTGGGGGTGGGGGTGCCACACTTTAACCCAGCACTCAAGAGACCGGGGGAGGAAGTCCAGGAGTCCAGGGAAAACCTAGGTTTCAAAGCAAGTTCCAGGCCGGGGTACGCAGCAAGACCCTGCCCCCCAAAGAAAAACTGAGCCAGGTGTAGTGGCCCACACCTTTAATCCCAGCACCTGGGTGGCAGAGGCAGGTGGGTCGCCCTGAGTTTCAAGGCCAGCCTGGTCTACACGGTGAGTTCCTGGCCAGTGAGGGTTACACAGTGAGACCTCGTCTCTAAACAAACAAACAAAGTGAAAAGAAAGAAAGGAAAAGCCGTGCACTTTCCCCATGCATATAAAACTTTCAGTCTCCACCCTGCAACCTGGTCATGTGCTGGGGCCAGTGGCACAAGGCCAAGCAAGCGGACCACGCAGCTAATCAGCTCTCCTCCGTGGTACAGCATATCTACCTGTGGTCCATGGATTATGTAGCACAGGCCTCTGCGATTACAACAAAGTCAGTTTTGTCTGCTTTAAAAAACAAGAGGAGACCTCAGGCACCAAGTAAGGCAGAGCCAGGAAAGCAGCGGGGTTCCAAGGGCAAGAATGGGGATGGCAGGCCAGGCTGACAACCCGGAAAGCCCGTCTCTCCTAACTCAGGCTGGTCCCTGCTCCAAGACAGCTCCTGCCCAGATGTGACCTGAAGCAGCACGCTGATTGCCAGCTGCCTGCCGGACGGTGCCTGCTGTCTAACCAGAGACCATCTGCTTCCCAGGGAACTGTCACAAGGCAAGGTCAACGCCCCCTATGACTGCATAAGTGTGTGTGGCCAGACATGGCCTTATGCAACACACACGTACGCCTGTGTGTCAGGGCACGGCCTGCCTATGTCACACGTGTAAGTGTGTGTGACAGGACACGGCCTATGCCACACACACATAGGCCTGTGCGGCCCTTGAGAAGATATGGTGAGGGTGACGGACAGATGATCAGGCTGTTAGCTGCCCCTGTTGCAGAGTCTGGACCAGCTGAACCAATGGACATCTCTAAGGGCGTCACAAGACAGTTACTAAACCGTAAATGCATAAACTTACAGTTGTTTATTAAAATGAAGGTAACTAATACTCAAAGTGCATCATTGGGTGCCTTGACCTCGGCTCACTACTTTTTAAGTTTTTGAAGTTATTTACCTCTGTTCTTGCTATGTGGAGCAAGAATGATGTAAGAGCAGGTGGCCGGGGGCTCTCTTCAACGCTGTGTTCTCCTGCTTTTCCTGTTCAGTGGAATAACGCGTAGTTTATTCTGGAGTCACATTTGAGTGACGGTGGCCTAGGAGCACACAGTTAGGTTACCTCAGGTTCTACCATCTAGGGTGGAAGCAGTTCATCGTTTTGTGGGACAAATAAAGCTATAAATCAAAGCAAATTTAAAATTTGTGGGTGGGGACAGCGGAGAGGCAGTTACGTGAGCTGGAAGCCCACAACGCCAGCTGATGCCTTCTTAGCTTTGGGGTTGGTGGATGCTGGTCCTCGGCCAAGTTCATAGATTCTAAAACATTTTTATCTGTAAGTCACAGTGTGCTGGTTCCTACACAGAGGAGGAAAACAGTGCTCCGAGGGCCGGAACTACCCCAAGGTAAGGTAATCACCCTCTGGACTTGATGCATTCATTCTCTCCACAGAACTGTCGCTCTGACCTGTCAACCTCTGAAGACACAGCTTCTTCCCAGGAGTTTCTGCTCACAGGTCCCTGCTGACCAAGCATCCTGTCCTGGGCCGGCAGGGGCCACAGGTCATTTATTCAGTATTAGAAGGTTGCTCTAGCAAATGTTTATTCCTATGATCCGACACAGATGGGGCCTGGAGGGCACAAGGCAGCATCCTTCAGGAGAGCGGAACAGCTGGCAAAGGCCGTTAAGAAAGAAGCTCCTGGACTGTAGCAAAACTGTTAGTCCTTGTGCTCTGGATCTGGATTTTTCACTCTCGGTATGTGACATAGGTTACTCTACCTAAAGTTAGGTGATCAAGAGCACAGTTTTGCTTGATGGGGTGAAGGTAACAGAAGAAGGACACACGTATCTAAAGTAATAAAAACACTTGTTTTTAAAGATAGATTGATTTATGTTTCCTCTATACTTACAGGTTTTTAACTCTATTAACAACCTTACTTATATTTAAATGGTTATAAGTGGGACTTTAGAAGTAATAACTATGTATTATTCAATCCACCATTTTTTTTGTAAAATACAACTATTAATTAATTTTAAAATCCAAGCCAATTGTATTATAAGACATTTTACTTAAAAAAGAATCACCAGTACTTAAGCAATAAAACACTGTGAGTGTTGCTATTATAGATTGATGTCTTTTGTGTTATTTGGAGAAGGAGAGTTAACTCTTTATCTTTAGCAGTGTCATGGTGTCATTCACAGCAGTGGGACACTGACTAAGACACACACACAAAGCTGGCTAGAATGTCAGGTGTTGTTTATTTCCTCATTTCTTGAAAACCTTGTTCTATATATATTTTTTAAAAAAACACATTTTTTTTCTAATGAAAAGTTGCCTGTCCATGCTAGCTAGGGAATGTGTTTGTGTCAGTTTTGTGTGCTGCTTTTGGGGTAGACTTTCTTAGCTTTTACTCTGAGCCCGTCTTCTCCCTCAGGGTCTCAGACTTACCCTGCACATTTATGCAAATGTGAGGGGGCTCAGGACACTGGGTGGCCTGTCCCTCATGGTGTCTGCTCAGGAAAGCCAAATTTCCTCGTGGCCCAGGAGTGGGTACATTTTTGGGGCTTCCTTTGGAGGCTGTTCACATTGTGGGGTGCTCCCCCCCAACACCTCCATCCACACTTTTGGGTGGAAGAAAACAAATGTCTCTTGTCTTCAGTGCGGCCGTCACCAAGTGCTTGTAAACTTCCTAAGCGAAAGGTCTGGGGAGGTTGCGGAAGAAGCAGCCGAAAAATGAAAATTATATATTTGAGGAGCAATTTCAGGGGACAAAGGACAAATGATAATAAATCAAAACATTTCAGAGACGAAGAAAACCAAGACAAACAAAACAGAACCCTAGATGCCTTCAAAGTTCCAGAAGCAAACAACATCCCCAATGCTTTTTCGAGATATGATAGCAAGCAAGGGAGCAAACAGCCAACCAAACCAAACCAAATCCAGACCAAAACGCTTAACGCAAGCAAGCAAACAAATCTTAAACCAAATACTCTGAAAGCAGACTGAAATGGTATGTATCAAAGTAGGATCCTTATCAACCAGCTCAGATAAAACAAAATCAAGGGACGTCTGGAGCCCGGAAGGAAATCTCCAACAAGCCCCCGAAGAAGTAAGACCAGGCGGTTCTGGCGTCCCCTCGGCCGATTCCTCCAGCGAAGAAGTAAGACCAGGCAGTTCTGGCGTCCCCTCGGCCAATTCCTCCAGCGAAGAAGTAAGAGCAGGCGGTCCTGGCGTCCCCTCAGCCGATCACTCGGAAACTCCCACACTGTGCTGTGAAGATTGTCAACACAACAAGCCACGCCTCTGGTCTTAAAGGGAATAAGTATTTTACTCCTCATCCACTTTGAGCAACTGTGGTCCCTAACATACTTAGGTTACCCCTAATTCCATGTTCTGCCTTTATAGCTTGATGTGAACCATGGTGAGGATATTTGCAAGTTAGAAACCAGCACACCAGATCAGGGCTTTTTGTTTATTTATTTACATTCCTGTGGTGCTTACTGTTAAACCTGCTGGTAACTCACTAGAACTTCCTGAGACAGCTTATTTTCACGGGACGGAGCATCTGAGAGTTAGCTTCTAACACGTGGACCCTAATGTCTGGAAGTTACATTGATCTGAAATCTGACCATGACGGTGGGTATGTGACTGTACCTTGTGGTGACAGCACTCGGTTCTGATTCTTCTCCCTCCGTCAGGTCTATTTAATGCTGTGGCTACGCTGGGAGTACCTGTGTTTCCAGGGAAGTCACCTTGAGGCCGGCTGACTAGCAGCCACACTGTGGTCACAGTTACTGTGGGCGTGGCCTCCCTGCAAAGGCTCAGCCTTTTCAACGCCCTTGGTGGTCCTCAACACATCCATACACCTCCAGTGTCCCACTGAGTCCGTGCAGTACCTGGCTTCCATGCAGTGAAAGCTGAGAAAACAAAACAAAACAAAACAACCCCTCCCCCCAGCTCATTCTGAAAGTCTCACGTTGTGGTGCCAGAATTGTCAACACAAAAACACTCCTGAAACAACTGTCGTACAGAAAAGCTTTGAAATCCATACTGAGGATGAGCCCCCTGCTCAGGGCCCTGGGAGAAGCTGTGTGACGGAAGGAGGCCTCTGGTCTCATGAAAAATGGCTTGATTGTGGGTGTGATGAGATTAGAGGTCAGTCCTGTCGGATAGACACAAGGTGGCTCACTCAGTATAAGCCAGAGGCAGGATGGTGGGTCAGCGAGGTGAGAATTCTCAGAGGTGACATCCCTGAATCCAAGATGCAGTGTGGGCTGTCCAGGGTGGAAAATATGTACATTTTAGCCACAAACCTAAACCGAGTCATTAAGGGTAGTTCTTGACCTATCAGAGAAGCAGAGGCCTACGAGTTTGCAAAGCAATCCTAGTGTGGGAGAGTGTCCCCACACTTCTTCAGGACTAGCCACGAGTGCAGAGAGAGAAAGGAAGAAGAAAAGTTTCCCCGAGTTAGTCCCTGCCCTTAACTGACATGAGATGGCGCTGGACGGACCCTCCTGGGAACGGCAACAGGGCGTGCTCATCTGGTCCCTCTCTGATCCGAGCCCAGGATTTGAAGGCTCACAAGTCAACTCCGCAACCAGCAGATTTTGCCAAAAGCCCCTCATGGCGGAACGGACCCTGTGGATTCTACTGGACTCAATGTCTGTCAAAGTGCTAAATCAAAAGTGAGGTCAGCTGTGGAGCATGGCCAAGACAGGTGCCATCACGCCATCAAAGACCCAGGGTTGGTGATTCTCTACTACGTCCTCCCGGAGAATCTTCCTAGGGCTGGTGCATGTGTGTAACGTATGTTTCTGCTGTGTGGGGAAGGGCGGCAGGCTGTGTGTGCACTCATGGCCTGCTTGTGGAGGTCAGTAGAGAGAGCTGGGGTGTTGCTCCTTAGGCCAGTTTCATCTTCTGTAGAGTCAGGGTCTCTCACAGGCCTGGGACCTCCCTCCCTCCTCGTTAGGTCACCAGCACATCCGGATGGATGGTGGCATCCTGAGAACTCCAGGGAACGCGACAGCAGACACTCCCGTCTAAGCTGAGGCGACCGAAGGAGGAAGGTGGTGTGCAGCATCTTCCACTCAGTCCTGAACGCTTCCTTTTCTCTCCCTAGAAAAAGCTGAGCACATTCTGAGCCATGGCAAGCATTCACCCATTTAGCCACAAACCTAAACCAAGTCATTAAGGGCAGTTCTTGACCTATCAGAGAAGCAGAGGCCATTTATTAAGCTAGATGTGGTGGTGCTCGCCTGTAATTCCCAGCACCAGGGACCAAAAGGCGAGGCTCAGGGTTATACGGCCAGCCTTGGATAAGCAGCAACAGCGACTCCAGCCTGGGCTGTGTGAGAGTCCTCCACAGGAGCCAGAGAAAAGGCTTGGTGGTTACGAGCGCTGGCTGCCCTTGCCGAGTGCGTGATTCAGTTCCCAGCACCCACACGGTGGGTCACAGCCATCATTAAGTTGACTCTAGGGCTCCAATGTCTTCTTCTGGCCTTTGTCAAACCCTGCAAAGAACAGCATAAAGGGGATTTGTTTACAGATTTCACCAAGATTGGAGACCCATTCTCAGCTGGCCTCGCCTTCCTCGTAACAGTGCTAGCAATCTAGGAAATGAGCAAACAGAAGCCAGAAAGCACATGTGTGTAGTTTCAGCTGTGGGTTCCAACTGACCTGAGTGATAAGCATACATTCCACAATCAGCCTTCTGGGTTCTTCTTCCATTCCCTTGTCCCAGAGATGCTTCTCTGTTCTTGGCATGACATTTTCTGTATGGAGTTGGGATTGAAAATGACAAAACAAACAAACAAACAAACAAACAAACAAACAAAGATCCAGCTTCTAGGGAGGCCATTACTACACTTCCTTTCATGACACGCTGCTTTGTCTGCTTGGCCATCTACTGCTGATTTCAGGGAAACCCTTTAGCCAGCGCAGGGGAGTCGACTTCAAAAGCTGACCTGCGGTGCCATCTAGTGGCAGCCGCGCGTAAGCTGCTTTGCGGGTTGAGAAGGTACAGGTCTGTCGGTGAGCTGCTGGCTAGAGTGTTGTCTGTCTGTCTGTCGTTATGACAAAGCACGTGGCAGAGCGAACTGCCAGCAGGGAGGATTTCTTTCTGTCCATGACTTCAGAGGTTTCATCCCACAGCTGCGGCTGTGTTGATTCTGGGCCTGTGCTGGGGCACAGAGCTGGCGGGCACAAAGCAGAGAAGAACCAGGGCTCTGAGCAGCCCCCTCGGAGGCCCCGCTCCCCCAGCCTGGCCTGCCTCCTAGAATCCCACCATCCCATGAACACAGCCACCTAAAAGAGACCAAGTGTTCAACATGGGCCTGTTGGGGCATTTCACATCAAAACCACAACTCTTAGGCGAAGCCTAGGGAACTGTGAAGACTTTGAATTCGCATTAGAGGAACTGTAGCTTGTTGAGTTAGAAATGCACACATCTATAAGCACACCGTCTGCTGTGACTTAGCTTTTAAGTGTTTACAAACCTCTTTCAAATAGTATTATCAATGTGTCTTTATTAAATCTTTAATTTTAAATTTCTTTTGAAATGGGAATGAATGGGGCAATGTTGGCCTTTAATTGACTACAGAAGGGGCTCGAGTTATTTAAAATGACTCTAAACAGTACATACTGAGTCCGGCAACTCAGAAGCCTGGCTGATTTTGTTTTCATAGCATGTAAAGAGCACAGGCACCATAGACATGTATCAGGACCCTCGGGCTTTAAAAGATTATAGCATTTGTACCAGCGGGACTTACCAAATACGATTATTAAATGACAACAGCTCACTTACCCACCACTGCAAACCAAATGTCACCGTAAAGATTTTAAGCAAACATCAAGTCTCTTAAGATTTCATTTCCTAAAGCAAAAACAAACAAACAAACAAAAAGAACTTCACAACAATCCTAAAATATCTTGGTACATTAAAAAGTTGTTCCTTTGCAAATTGTGTGACGATCAGGACAGCATTTAAGGGAGGTTTGTCACAATAGAAAGAAGCCACCTGGTTCTTGTTTTCTGTCTCTGTATTTATATTAAAATGTTACTTTAATCCCCTAAAAATAACGTTGTGGCTAATGACATACACATTTTATCTCACTTAATGTTTCTATCACAGTGAAAAAGACACTAGGGTCAAAAGCAACTTGGGGAAGAAAGTTCATTTCATCTTACAGCTTGCAACCCATTATCCAGGGAAGTTGGGGCGGGATCCTGGAGGCAGGAGCAGATGCAGAAACCACGGAGGGTGCTGCTTACTGTCTGACTCCTCATGGCCTGCACAGTCTGCTTTTTCATAAAACTCAGAACTGCCGGCCCAGGTTGGTGACACCTACGATGGGCCGGGCCCTCCCCATCAATCACTAATTTAAAAAGTGTGCGGTCAGTGTGCTGGGGGCATTTTTCTTTCACTTGAGGCTCCCTCTTCTCAGCTTGCGTCAAGTTGTCATACACTTGCCAGCACAAATCTCTTCATTTAATCTTGATAAATCCCCTGCAATGGGTCAGAATTATAACTAATTTAGTTCTTTAATTACAACAAAAACATAATCCTTACATTGTTATAAAGTAATACCATCCCCAAACCAGAAACCACATGCGTGCTGTCAGTACTTACAATCCCTTGCCACTGGGATGGGGAGATAGGTGGGAGACAGAGGGCTTGTCTAGATCTCAGCCTCAGCGTTGCCAAAAAATATCCTGTGGCTTCTCTTACCCAAGTTTAGGACTAGGATAAAGAAAGGAAGACCAAACAAGACTTATTTCCTGAGCTTAAGAATTCTGATAATGGGCTGGAGGGATGGTTCAGTGGTTGAGCACACAGTGCTCATGCAAAGGGGCTGAGCTTGATTCCCAGCACCTACGCTCACCACTGCCTTCAGCTCCAAGAAATCCAGCGCCCTCTTCTGGATTCTGCAGGCATCTGCACCCCCATATACATGTAACTGGCCTTTGCTATTCTGTGGGTTCTTCTTTTTCCTACCCTTTAACTCCGGTTTCACCCACTAGCACTAGATAGGAGAGAAAGTAGGAAAGAGGAGAGAGAGGAATTAGGAAAATCACAGTCAGGAGATTTGCATCAGCAGATCCAGCTGTGGGTCCCAACAGCACTGTCCTGGTCCTTTGCATTCTTGTCACTTCTTCCTGGCTTCAGGAACCGGGGGTTTGGGAAGGGTGAGACCCCGCCTCTACTCGTGTGCTGTTTCTTGTTGGAGCCAGAGCTGAAATAGAAAAAAATTGATACCACTTGATTTTGAGGAACGCCGCTGTTCTGCTTGGGTCTGGGAGACAGCATGGGAGACACTCAGGGTGCTCAGGCAGCAAGCCTGGGCAGCCTGCCCGTGGGCAGCCTGGGGCACACTCCTGCCCCAGAGCGTCAGCAGGCATCACCAGCTTCCCTGTCACTCACTGGACCGCTGCAAGCATCCTGTCCTGCAGAAGCTCGGTGCCAGGTTGCATTCTTCCCTGGGTGATCTGCCTCCCAGGCTGCGCACTAGGCCGCTGCTTTTTTTCTGGAGATGGCTGGGAGACCTGGGGGCTGGAGCACGAGCTCTGCCACTGAGAGGCATGCCCTGCTCTGTTCTGTAGGAGACACCGCTCTTTCTCCTTGGCTGCTCCTACTTCAGACTGCTGTATAGTTCCTGCAGGACATGCCCGTCACTGGCCACCTGGATACTATGAAGAAGATTTTACTGGATTTTCTTTATGTCAAATCAATGCCTCTTTCTCACTAGCGACCACTGGCTGCATGGGTCTGAACAAAATTAACCCGAGTGATGGGGATATATTTGAAGGGCAAACTACCAGGGACTAGGTGGAGCAGGCGGCACACACTCACCTTTACACAGTCCCTCGGCTAGAAGAGCAAAGCCAAGGATGCTCTTTGCTGGGAGATAGTGTGCTTCGCGTCCCCATGGCATCCTCTCTCTATGTCTGTGCCCAGACTTCCTCTTCTCCTGAGGACAAGTCACATTGCATCAGGGCCCACTCTGCTGACGTCATTGTGACTTCCCTTCCCTTCTGAGGTGCTGATGATTGGTGCTTTGGTTTAGGAATCTGGGGGACACAGCTCACCCCACAAGGAAAGATAGCTAGAGAAACGTGTTGCCACACTGTGTTCCCTCTGAAAACAATTAGAGGCAGTTTGCCTATATTTCCCAGATCTGAGCCTGCCAGACAGATGATGGAGGGGAGGCTCAAGAATGAGAGGGAGGGGAGGAGTGTTCACCTAGGCGGGGTCAGTCACAGAAGCCTGGAGGATCAGAGAATGGATGGATGTGAGGAGCTGGCCAGTGAGGAGCTGGGCCAACCATGCTGGAGGGGGCCTGCTAAGTGGCCTGGCAGAGAAGCTGTGTGTGTGTGTGTGTGTGTGTGTGTGTGTGTGTGTGTGTGTGTGTATAGTTTGAATGAGAATAGCCCTGAAGGCTCATATATTAGAACATCCAGTCTGCAGTTGGTAGAACTGCTTGGGAAGGATTAGGAGGTGTGGTCTCCTTGGAGAAGGTGTGTCGTTGGGGTTGGGCTTTGAGGTTTTTAAAGCCAATCTTAGTGTGCCTCTCTCAGCCTCCAACTTGAAGATCAAGATGTGATCTAGCTGTCCCTTCAGGCCACCAACATGGATGCTAGCCCTCTGAAGCCAGGTGCCAAGTCAGATGTGTCTTTCTAACGATTTATTTATCATGTATACAGTGTTTTGCCTGCATGTGTGCCTGCCCGCCAGAAGAGGGCACCAGATCTCATTATAGATGGTTATGAGTCACATGTGGTTGCTGGCAGTTGAACTCAGGACCTTTGGAAGAACAGTCGGTGCTCTTAAACTCTGAGCCATCTTTCCAGCCCCAAATGCTTTCTTCTGTAAGCTGCCTTAGTCATAGTGTTTTATCATAACAATAGAAAAGTAACTAAGGCATGTTACTGTTTATGGGACATGTTGAAACCAAACAGGCTAACTCATGCCAGGTAAATGGGTTGCAGAAATTGCCATCTACTGTCTCAGGGCCTCTTAATCTTTTTATACTTGTAAGTCCTTTCACCTGAGAAGCTTCTTGTTTTTGTTTTTAATTTGTTCTTTGAGAATTTCATACATGTATATACCATGGATTATAATAATATACTTTCATCTTCATTGGCATAATTTCTGGTTCAGTTTACCCTTGTTCATTCAAATTCTGACTTCTCTCCCCCACTATCTGGTTTCAATCCAGACATTGCATTGTGGTGTTTATTCTAAGCATCACCTGTCTCAAGTTTGTGTGAACATGCCGCCATTTGCTCTCTGCATTGCCAATAAAAGCCTGTTAGCCAATGCAGAGCATAGGTGGGACATTCTGCTCTGCGGACGGGAGGAGAAGGAAGAGGAAGTGCAGATGGATCCATGAGGAGAGGACCAGGAAACACCAGCAGAAATGAACCGTACCTAGAATATGACTGAGAAGCAAGTATAATGGGGAAGGTATACAGGCTCGGAGGTTTAGATGGAATAATTATTGTCCAGCACTGTGCTCCAGCCTAATTAAATAAATCTAGTCTCTGTGTGGCTATTTGGGTTTACAGCTGGTTAGGGAATAACCGTTGCTTTACTAAAATACAAATCAATATCAAATGTTAATAATCAATAATCACTATTAATAAACACATCTTCCTCAAACTGCACCTGTATCCTGCTATGTTTCCGTCCCTGGTTCATGTACACACACACACACACACACACACACACTCACACACACACACACACACACACACACACACACACACACACACGCTTGCATGCGCACACATACTATCCATCATAGGACAGATGTGGGACTTGGGAAATTCGAGGCCTGCAGCAAAGAACAGGGTCTTGAGGAAGGGCTGGCACACAGCTGCCATCCATGTTTCTCTCAGGTGAGCCCTGGGAGGCAGCCACACAGCCACAGCTTTCAGCACGGGCGTGAGTGGGCCTGGCAAACAGGTGGAGAGTGAGGGCTTGTCCAGCAGGAAATGTAACCTGCATGCTGTGGAGAACCTGGCACAAGGGACAGAGCCTGCAGAACAAGAGAAGCAAGAGGCTTGGCCCAACCGGCTTTCCCCATGCATGAGTCCAGAGCTTTCCCTGCATTACCTGCCACTGGGGTGGGCTAGGCCAGCGCTGGGAAGCTGCTTGAGGATGCTCCGTGGAGCGGCACTGATCAGACACTGAGCACTCACTGCGGCCTCCGCTCACTTCCCGAAACTGTCTCACTTCATCTCTGTAGTTACCGATAGATTTGAGATTCCATCGGCTTAAAAAAAGGTTTCCTTCACAGTGTGTGTGTGTGTGTGTGTGTGTGTGTGTGTGTGTGTGTGTGTGCGTGTAGAGGCCAGAGGTTGACATTGCATATCTTTTTCAATTGCTCTCCCTCTTATCACTGAATCAGTGTCTCTCCCTGACCCCGGCGCTCACCAGTTATCCAGACTGGCTGGCTGCCTCTGTGGGGCTAGAGGACCGGGCTGCACCCAGGCTTTTACAGGGGTGCTGCTGGGCCTGAGCTCAGCTACCTGTGCGGCAAGCACTTCGCCGAGTGAGCCACGACCCCAGCTACATAGTCACACACAAAAACAAGACTCTGCTTGGCTTTCCTGCCACACACGCTCACTTGTCTGGTGACACATATCTGCGAGCCGTTGGTCCCCAGAGACACACTGATATCTAGAGCATGTGTGTAAGGAGAATCACAGATTAACCACAACCTCCAATTTCCGATGGCTCTCCTGCTTCACTGAAGTGAAGTCCAGTCCTTTTGCTGGACTAGGGGGAAACCTGCCAAAGGGGGCTCATCTCTAAAAGACACAGCCAAGGCCGCGTGTCCTACAGAGTATAGGAGAGCACGCTGCTCAGCAGTGCCCTGCAGAAAGGTTCCACAAAGGGCAACAGCTTTCTCGTTTTTAAGTGCATTTTCTGTTGTCTGACATTATGTACTACTGCAGTAAGTTTCAAGGAGGCACTAGCGTATTGGCAAGGCTGTTGTTTTGGTGTTTTAGGCACCAAACCCTAGGCCTCATGCATGCTAGGTAAGCCCTTCACAGCCAAGCCCCAGCCTCAGCCACAGGAGTCTTAGTCTGGCAGTGTTACTGTATTATGACAGAGAAAAACAAAGTGTTCCATTGTGAACCCCAAAATTGTGAACTGTAAAACCCTGCCTCTTGTTTGGTGTGGTTGAGGCCTAACGCACGCCTTTAATCCAAGAGCTTTCTGGATGCAGGATTTAATAAAGTTAACCCTAGGTCAAGGGGTGGAGCAAGAAACCCGCTGACAGGGATTAAAGAGTAGGAGGGCCTTTGAGCTGAGGGGTATTTAAGACAGTATGTAGAAGCAGAAGGGCCTTTAGCTCTTTAGCTCTTGAGCTTTAGCTCTCTGGATTTTTGGGCCTTTGAGCTTTGAGGTAGCAAGCTTTTGGCTCTGGGTTTTTTGGCCTTTTTCTCCTGGGCTGTCAGCTGAGCTGGTGAGTTTTTTGGGCATTTTCCTTCTGGGATGTGAGCTGAGAAGGAAAGTCAGCTGGGTGCTTTCTCTGTCTCTGATCTACCAAGTTTTCATCCCAGCATCTGACTCCTGAGCCTTTATTGGTAAAACAGAACAGTTGGGATTTTCATTTTTTAAAACACAATATTTTGACAGGTTTGTTTCACAGTGTCCAGTTATAAATGGTTAGCTTTGTCATTGAAAGGCTTTGCTATTTTTTTTTTTTTAAAGAAACTTTTTGTTTTTGAGACAGGGTTTCTCTGTGTACCTCTGGGTTCCTCTGGTTGTCCTAGAACTCACTTCGTAGACCATGTTGACACATGCTAGCATTTACAAGCTCCGCCTGCCTCTGCCTCCTGAGTGCTGGGATTAAAGGCCTGCACCACTATGCCTGGCTGGAATTTGCTGTTTTAACTCCATGTTTGTATTGGGCCTTGCCTTCAAATGCCTTCTGTAGCCACGGCTGGTGAGGATAGTAACTTTCTGAAGAACCCTCTTTAACGCTAGAGTCCTGCCAAGTCCTCTTGTTCATTTTATGTAAGTGAAGTAGGAGCGAGCAGTTTGCTTTCACAGTCACCATTGAATAAAAACAATTTTTCATTAATAATGCATTAAGTATTCAAAAGATGTTTTGTAAAAATTATGGCATAACAATCCACTAGATACATTAGAGCAATTTTGTTATGAAAAATTTATCAGCACAAATATTAACTTCTGTTAATTTATGTGGAGTATTCATTCCGGCTTGCCCTAGGAGTGGACCTATAGGAGGAGACGGGAACAGCTGTGGATCCACGAGGCAGGGTTTATCAGGAAACTGTCTTACTCAGGTGGCGGCCAAAGGTCACATGACACCGACACACTGTCACAGCAGCCAGCGGTGTGACTTACCTGAGCCTGAAGGGCTGAGCAAGCCCGACCCAGGCGCTGGGGCTGTGCCCTCTGGGCAGGGCAGGAGAAGGTGGGCACCCCGGCTCCAGGTGGGGGTGGTTCCCGTCCTCTCCTCTGCCGAGTTCTCCCGGGCCGGGCAGGTACTGGATGGTTGGAACGGGCGCTGGTGAGGGTGGTGGATGAGGTGGGTGTGGCGGCGCGGTGGGCGTGGCAGCGCGGTGGGCGTGGCGGGCGCGGTGGGCGTGGCGGGCGCGGGGCGGCCCCGGTGAGGACCGGGAGGTGAGAGTGTGATGGTGTGAGGGCGGAGGCGGCTGTAGGGAGGGTAGCAGTGAGCGTGGCTCTTCCTTCCCTAGGCCCCATCCACACATGGCTTGATTCTGTAATTCTCACAGCTTGGCCGATCCGCGAGCTCGGGTGCAGGAGCCAGGAGCTGGGTGGCGGCCGTGAGGTGCACTGGCCACTTCTGTCAGCTGGGCCACAGTCCCGAAGGTTTCACAGTCCCCCGGAGGAGGACCGTCGGCGAAGACCACGTGTTTCCTGCAGACTCAAACACCAGCTCCCCGAAGTCACACGATAGTCCAGATAACCACCTATGCTTCATGTACAGTAAAGATTCCAAGATGGAGCAGGAAGAAGCCGGAACACGACTGCCCCTAGTTGTCAGAAATCTTTGGGCTTGGTTTGTTTTCTGAAACAGGGTCTCTCCACACAGTCCTGGCTGTCCTGGAACTCCCTGTGTAGATCAGGTTGGCCTCAAACTTACAGAAATCTATCTGTCTGTATCTCCCAAGTGCTGGGATTAAAGGCATGAGCCACCAGGCTAGAAATCCTTTCTAAGATTAGAAAATAGAAAGTGGAACACGATTGGGGAAATGAATGATTTGGATGTTTAAACATATTGTTGGAAAAGACACAGCTATGGCAGAGGAAAGTGAAGGGAAAGGCCCTGGCATGCTGGCGTGTGCCATCCACGGCACCCTCTGCCTCTGCAGGTCGTGCTGAAGAACAGTGAGGAGCGCCAGGGCAGGAACTGCTGTAAAATGACTACACTGAAGGGTAGTAAGGGAACAGCGGACTGCAGGGTGCCAACAGAGACCTCTTCCTGAGGACTCATCCCCGCTGAAAACATTCCACTTCCCAAAGACAAATATGCACAGGAGACACACAGAGCCCAGAGGAGACACACAGAGCCCTATAGAGACACACAGAGCCCCAGACAGACAGACAGAGCCCCAGAGGAGATGGACAGAGCCCCCCAGGAGATGGACAGAGCCCCATAGGAGATGGACAGAGCCCAGTCTCTGGGAGCTGGGGTTGAGTGTGACAAGAGCTGACTCACGCAGGAGCTGGATCTGAGCTCCCTCCTCTGGTGGAACAGTGAGTGCCCCTGAGTGTGCCAGCTGTCCGGGACAAAGGGACTATCTCGGGAGAAACCCGCATGAGTCCGTGACGCTGCGTGACAATTTCTGTCTCTATGCTGGGTGTGTAAGCTCCTCACAGAGAAAAGCAGTCTCTTCCCAGAGCGTGTTCACCTGTAACACTTCCAGTGGTCACGAGAGGGCGCCTCTGCAGAAGGAAACACACGTGCATGGATCACTGCTTCTGGAGGTGCACACACGTATGTGCACACATGCACATACAGCTCGTGCAACGCCCACACCGTCCTGTGCGCACACATCCTTGTTTCTGGTGGCCTGCACACACATAAATAGTTGCATGCATGCACACAGAGGGAAACTGCGAGGTTGCGCTTGAGTCTGTCCACGTTACTGAGGTGAGAATGGAGTTGCGGGAGAGGGGGTGGCCGTCCTCGTGCGTTGGTGGTTGTGCCGAGGACAGGGGGCTGGCACCGGAGGGTCACACAGAGCCCGGCGACAGCTGCTCTGCTCTCACACATGGCAGATAGTGTGTTTTCCTGGTGAGCAGAGCAGAGGGGCTGAGGTTGCAGACTGGAGTGTCCGAGGTCCCGGTCTGCGTCTCCCTCCTGACACTCGGTGAGCCGAGTGTGCTTTCTCGTGTGCTCTGCTTTCCACAAACTGATGCAAACCGGAAACACTCTCGCTGTCAGATAAAACGTGTGTGTGTGTGTGTGTGTGTGTGTGTGTGTGTGTGTGTGTGTACAGACGGGCCATCACCCTCGTGTGAGGCACTCTGTAGAGCCAGAGCTGGAAGATGTGGAGCACACCCGCGGTCACTGCCCCCAGCCCCACCTACCGTGTCCAGTGTGACACAGCTCAGGGCGGCCGGCATCAACCGGCTGCAGAGGGTTTCTCTGTGCACCAGTCTCTTTATGCCGTGAACTCATTGGTCCGAGGTTTCACGGTGTAGCCCTGGCTGGCCTGAAGCTCAGAGATCTGTGTGCATCTATTTCCACAATGCTGGGCTTGAGGCAGCAAAAGTCTTGGAATATGTGAGTGTGTTGTTTGTGTGTGTGTGTTGTGGGTGGGTGGGTGCGCAAGGGGGCGTGTAGAAACCAGAGAACACTGAGTGTTGGTTCTCTCTCACCAAGTGGCTCCCTGGGAACAGTCACGTCAGAGCTCAGCAGCAGGCGTGTGTGCCTGCTGCACTGTTGTGCTTGCTCCCTGCCTTCCGTTTCTGTGGGTCAGCTGTCGTGACTGCCGTGACACAAGTCACAG
Organism: Meriones unguiculatus; assembly: GCF_030254825.1. Lineage (NCBI taxonomy): Eukaryota > Metazoa > Chordata > Mammalia > Rodentia > Muridae > Meriones > Meriones unguiculatus. The sequence continues at coordinate 120,160,318 of NC_083355.1, read as the reverse complement.
TCAGAGCCGGGAGCCCTCGTTGTGCACACGCTGGGTGATGGCACGTGCTTGGTGGTGATGGCACACGCTTGGTGATGCACACACTTGGTGATGGCACATGCTTGGTGGTCACGGCACACACTTGGTGGTCACGGCACACGCTTGGTGGTCACGGCACACGCTTGGTCACGGCACACACTTGGTGGTCACGGCACACACTTGGTGACGGAACACACTTGGTGGTCACGGCACACACTTGGTGGTCACGGCACACGCTTGGTCACGGCACACACTTGGTGACGGAACACACTTGGTGGTTACGGCACACACTTGGTGGTCACGGCACATGCTTGGTGATGGCACACACTTGGTGGTGATGGCACATGCTTGGTGGTGATGGCACACACTTGGTGGTGATGACACACGCTTGGTGATGCACACGCTTGGTGATGCACACGCTTGGTGATGCACACGCTTGGTGATGCACACACTTGGTGGTGATGGCACATGCTTGGTGGTCACGGCACACACTTGGTGATGGCACACACTTGGTGATGGCATACACTTGGTGATGGCATACACTTGGTGATGGCATACACTTGGTGATGCACACACTTGGTGATGCACACACTTGGTGATGCACACACTTGGTGGTGATGGCACACGCTTGGTGATGCACACACTTGGTGGTGATGGCACATGCTTGGTGGTGATGGCACACACTTGGTGATGGCACACACTTGGTGGTCACGGCACACACTTGGTGATGGCACACACTTGGTGGTCACGGCACACACTTGGTGATGGCACACACTTGGTGGTCACGGCACACACTTGGTGATGGCACACACTTGGTAGTCACGGCACACACTTGGTGATGGCACACACTTGGTGGTCACGGCACACACTTGGTGATGGCACACACTTGGTGGTCACGGCACACACTTGGTGATGGCACACACTTCGTGGTCACAGCACACACTTGGTGGCGGCAGTGGCGTCCGACCCCTCTTTGTGGACCTGCAGACGCCCTGCTGCCTTGGGGAGAAGGAGGGTTGGCCCAGGCGTGTCCCGCACCACCGTTGAGTGTGCACTCAGCACTCGCAGTGGTGCACGTGGGAGTGGGTTAGACCCACTCCTCTCTTCCCGTGTGCTCTGACACCTCGCTCCTCAGTCCTTAGCTCTGTTGTGAACACTCAGCAGGAAGCACTGGACACGCCAGAGAACACAACCCAGACAGTTCACCTTGAGCTGAGTTCACAGAGATCTGGGAGGCTGGTGAGACCCAGGGCTGCGGGCACGCCGGGCTGCGGGCACGCCGGACCACATCTCTGCAGCTCACACACAGCTGCACATCCACCCACCAGAGTCCCGCCAGGCCCTGCACACGGAGACTCTCCTGTGGGCGCCTCTCGCAGCAGCCTCTGTCTCTCCTCTTCAGCCCTGGATGTGTTAGTCACAGCCAGGTCAGGCCACGTTGGTGTTAATTATCAACAAAAGTGTAAAAAGTGAGTTACAGTCGTTAAACAGGACCAAACAGGAGTCGTCCTGAAAGAGACACTTTTTTCTTCTTTTCTTTTCTTTTCTTTTCTTTTTTTTTTTTTTAGCACTTTCAAGGTCACAGACTGGTAACAAAAAAAAGTTTCAAACCTGATATGAACAGTATTGCTAAAGGAATGCTGTCTTTGAATTTTACAAGCTGCTTATGAAGAGTCCAAACGGTAGATACTGGATAATACTGAAAGCCCAAGTTAAAAAATAAAAACAACAGCAAAAGTAAGACTCTTCTTTGAATGGAAACAGCAAACAGGGATGGCGCCACGCGTGGCCATCAGCACCAAGTGACACGCTTGCCTTGGCTCTGTGCTCCTTTGTCACACACGTACTATCCATGGCCACTCATGAGGAGAATGGTGACCAACAATTTTGGAACTTTCCAGAAGCCGTGAGCCTCATCCCGTTCGGTGGGGAAGAGGCACAGAGGCAGCCTGTTCTGGCTGCAGAGACTCACCCCGAGGGAAGAGGGAAGAGTTTGCCCATCTCCTTGTTCGCCATCTCTTTCTCCTTGTTCGCCATGTCCTGATCTCCTTGTTCGCCATCTCCTGATCTCCTTGCTCACCCATCTCCTTGCTCACCATCTTCTGTACTTGAAAACATTTTTCCTTCAGTGTAGCAGGAGCAGATAGAAGACACACGAGTCCAGAGAAAAGCCTTCTCTTCAGTGTTAAGCAGCACCCAGGCGCCTGAGCCAGACACCACCCACGAATGACCAGTGGCTCCCGAGGGACACAGGCATGCCCTTGGTGCAATCACAGCAGAGTGTCGCATGACTCCACCCACACGGGGGAGCCTGCACAGCTGTAGTGTGACAGCCACAGTAGTGCCCTCGGTGAGTGTGGGCGCTGAGGGAAGACACCCAAGCAGAGGGCGCACCTGGGCCCAGCAGGAGGGCGTCTCTGGAGAGCCCCTCACCACTCAGGCCGGGCTGAGGCTGCTGGCAGGGATGGCAGGTGTACAAAGACAAAGTGTCTGTGCTGCAGGGCAGAGCCAGCGTTGGTCACGTCTGTAAGCACTTACAGCAGGGTGACCCCCCTGTGCTGTTCTGGGGATGAGTGGGGAAGAGGGACCTTGAACTCAGCCTTTTGTTGCTGTGTCTGAGGCAGGCTGTCCTGGAACCTGCCAAGTAGACCAGGCTGGCCTCAAACTCCCAGCAACACGCCTGCTTCCCCCTCCCTGTGCCGGAGTAGAGGTGCGCGCCACACCTGGCTGAACTCGGCTTTAATCCACTCATGGATTAGTCAGCGTGTGAGGAGGGACTCCTGAGCTTGGAATCCTCTTCAGCCTTGAGGAGCCGACACTAGGATGTGGATGTCACATCTGGCTGCTGCTCTATCTTTGCCAAACTTGGTTAAAGAAAGCCCCAGCCCAAGCGCGGCTCTACCTGCCCAAGGCCAGTGATGCCACCTTGGAGGTGGGAAGTCCTCAGGATCCCGCCGGTTCCCTGACTTCATCCGCACTGTTGGCAGGTCATTCAGAGCTGCTGGCTGGTGCTAACGGTGGGTTGGAATTCGGAAGTCAAGGCTGGGGTGTAGCTCAGCTAATGCACTGCCTGCCAAGTGTGCACAAGGCTCTGTGCACAAGGCCCTGTTCCGACTGCAGTGCCACATAAACCTGGGTGTCGCACTGCATGCCTGCCAGGACCAGGGAGGAAGAAGCAAGAAGAGCAGAAGTTCAAGGCTGGCATAGGACACACGGGATTTTTGGAGCTGGACATCCTCTGGCCAGGGTCTCAGCCTTTGGGTAGTGTATGCTATCTCTAGGGGTGGGAGTGTTGCTGGGCATACCCTACTGGCCTAACGGCTGTGGGCTGGGCATGTCGCCCTGAGACCTGCACAACTCACCCCACACTGGGCTCAGTCAAGTTCTGATGAAACTGTCCAGGGCTGGAGGCCCAGTGTCCAGTGGATGATGTCCTTAGAGGCATAGAGGGAGTGGAGGAGAGGGAGAGAGAGAAGAGAAGGAAGGGGAGGGGGAGAAGAGGAGGAGGACAAAGAGAAGAGGAGGAGAGAAAGGAGGGTGAGAAGGAGAGAGAAGAGGAGGAAAGGGGATGAGAGAGAGAAGAGGAGGAGGGGAGGAGAGGAGGAGGAGAAAGAGAAGAGGAGGAGAGGGAGAGGGAGAGAGAGAAGAGGATGAGAGGAGGAAGGGAACAGGAGAGAAAGAAGGGGGAGGAGAGGAGCAGGGGAGGAGGGGTGGAGGAAAAGGAGAAGAGGGGGGAGAAGGGACAGGATGAGAGAGAGAAGAGGAGGAGGGGGAGGAAAGGAACAGGAGGGGCAGAAAGAGAAGGAAAGAGGGGGAAGAGGGGAAGGAGGGGGAGGAGGGGGAGGAGGACAGTGAGAGGCTGTATGGAGATGTGTGGAGACAGAAAGAAGCTGTGTGGACACCTAGGCCCTATGGAGACAAGGAGGAAGCTAAGGATCCTCCTGGTCGCTGTCCAAGGTGCCCCTAGTGTCTCCGTGCATGGTGACAACCTCATCAGCCACTGGGTGATGCTAGGACAGGACACATGGGTTGGGGCTGGCGTGGTGTCCTTCCCCCCCCCCGCCTGCCACAGTAGGAGCTGTTTCCCAGGAAGGTGCATTCTCACCTCCTTACAAATGGCGCCCACCTCCCAGACTGGTCTTCGTTCTTGCTTTGCCCTGGACGCTCAGAACTTCCACGAGAACCATCTCTTTCTCCGTTGTTCAGCCTTCACCCACACAGCAGGGGGAGGAGGAGAGCCAGCAGGAGCAGAGGCCCTCGTCCACGGAATGACAAATTCTGTGTTCACTGTCGCATGGCAGGCCCTGCTGTCTGGCCATAGCTCCACACCCTCACACTGCCCTTGACGGCAGTGCTGCCGGCCAGTGTTCCTTCTGGGCTCAGGCTCACTTCCCAGTGTCAGCGGGACCAGGACAGGCCCTTCAGAGCCTGTGGGCCTGAGCGTCAGGCTCTGAGTTAGTGTCCTGGAGTGGCTGCATGTGTTCTCCGTGTCTCTCCAACACTGTTTTCTTGCTCAGTGCCCAGCAAAGCTGACAAGGAAGGATTTACAGCACAGCTTCCGTGAAGTCAGGAATCAGGGTACACTGAACCCTCCCGACCTGCAGGGCGTCCTCCTGTAAGCTGTGGCTCCCCGGAGGAGGGTGTTCCTGCTGTGGACTGTGGAGTTAAGGGAATGGCCTCTGCCCCAGACACCACAGCTGTCCCCTGCCAGGGAGCTGCCTGGCTCTGATCAGGAACTGGAAGCACTTGAGCGTGGGCACAGTGTATTCCAGTGGGCATCATCTTTGGCTTTTTCTGGCCCAACTGGCTACTGCAAGAAGGAAGGAAATGGAGGGTCAGGGTGAGCTGTTTCCTTGAGGGGTTGTTTTGTGTTTTGTTTTGT
>NC_083355.1:118502918-118647918 GCF_030254825.1 Meriones unguiculatus | reverse complement strand
TTCTTCCTCCTTTCATTCATCTCTTTTTATGTTCTTTTATATGATTATGCTGTTGTCTCAATTATATTCATGTTCTCTTTGAGTTCTGTGAACATAAATATAATCATTCTTTGAAGTATTTTATATAGAAAATCATCCATGACATTATCACTGGATTTAATTGTTATGGAATTAGTAACAAATAAATGGAGAGGATGTATTTTTCTTGGCTTTTTATGTTACCTTTGTTTGTGCACTAAGATTTCTATCCTTTTTTGTATCTCCAGGTTCTTTATTTTGGTTAAAGCTCTATAGGGTATGTAGTCATGAGGCTTATAGGGTCAGAAGGGACAGAGTGTATAAGAGTCTGAGGGTGGGTGGACAGTTGTCTTATACTAAGGTACAGGTACAGCTGGAGACACAGGGATGAAAGATTTTGGAGAAGCCAAGTCTGGCAGGAGTCGAAGGCAGTGGGGGTGGTGCTACAGGGTAAGCAAGAAAATGTCTGCCCTGCAGTTCGGAAAAGCAAGACTGTGGCTATTACTGCCTCTGATGTTGGAAGGAGAAAAAACAACATGATATGACAAGGAAAGAGGTCACAGGAGGAGAGCAGGCTGTGGAATTGCAAGGAACTGGATTACCTGTTGGTGCAGGAAAGGCAAGAGTCTAAAGGGCCACGTTGGTAATTTTCTGAGACAGACTTTGTTCTTGCCTAAAAGGAAGGCAGGTCGTTGAGTATCTGTGGGGCAGAAAGACACAGAATGGATAAAAACAGGCCTACCTGGTGTCTTAAAGAAGTCACAGAAGAGCTGGGAGTGCATGTGGAGTGGGAAGCGACGGCCTGTATGGTGTGTGTGTGTGTGTGTGTGTGTGTGTGTGTGTGTGTGTGTTGGGGGGGCAGCCCTCGATGAGCTAAGTGGTAAACACAGGTCTTCAATGTGTTTTTATTATTCATCAAAGAATAACCTCAGGTAATATTTATTTTTCTGTTATGAAGTTCTTTTATTTTTGCAGGGGTCAAATTTTGAGCTTTGTGGATGGTATGAGCTATGACCTCAGGCACATTTGGTTGATTCATTTCTATGTATATACTCATGATTCACTGAACCTTATACATGTGCCCTAAAATTATCATATTTTAGTAATGAATCTTGTCTTTGTTTCCTATGTACTAATATGATAATTTCTGCTAAGAAAGCAGAGGAGTTTACTCATACAATCAATAATAATGTAGGGCTGGAGGATTATATTGCTATTTATAACCCAAATTCATATTAAGTGGTGGATCTTTTTTCTTAATTTCTTTTGTTCTTTTTACTTTTGAGACACTTCCATGTATCCCAAGCATAACTCACACATATGATCCTCCTGTTTCCACCTCTTCTTGGTCCATTAAGTGGTGGATGAGAACACAAGGCTAGGGATGAAAAAAAGGCAAAACAACAACAATAACCAAAAAAAAAAAGAAAGAATATGCATTCTACCAACTGAGCAAACTCCTCAGCACAATGAGTGAGAATTTGCTGTTCTAAATCCCACCTTGGCCCTTATTTTACCTCGAACATGGGCACAACTAACTCTAAGGCTCCCACCTCTGAGCCCATGATATACCAGGAAGACCTGCAAATAATGTTCCCCCTGCTCATGAAAACAAGCCCTGACCCTGCACCTCTGACGAAGCCGCCCAGCTCTGGACTTACATGTCCTACTATTCAGTGATCAGCACTGACACAGTTGGGACTGAGCTTGGTTTTGTTTGCTGCTTTTTAAAATGTAATTTACAGATAAGTGATACTGATTGTGTGAGTGAATGTGAGTGAGAGGGACAGTGGATATTTGTGACAGTTTACTGAGAAGACTCTCTGTGTTTGCAGGTGTCCATTGTGAGGTGCAGCTGGTGGAGTCTGGGGGAGGCTTGGTGCAGCCTGGAAAGGCCTTACAACTCTCCTGTGAAGCCTCTGTATTTACATTCAGTGTTCACATTCAGAATACTGGATGGAGTGGGTCTGCCAGGCTCTAGGGAAAGGTCAGGAGGGGGTCCTGAATTGAAACAAAGCTAGTACAGTTCCTTCACCAGGAGCTGTTGGTCACTGTCGGCACTGCAGACACTGCCAGAGGTCCCGCTGCACTCACCAGCTGACACTGCTCAGAATGAACGGGGCCCAGCAGCTGGAACACGAAGCCGCAGAGCAACCCAGCTGGACTCGGTGGCTCTCCCGTTGCGAGCCTATGGATTTTCAGAGGGGGATGGGCAATATCCCCTTCAGTACTGTCCTTTTTCCACAGCTGATCTCTACAATTGGAAGGCTCACAATCCCCCTTTTTCTTAGAACCCCCAAGCCTTGACTGACTTGTTTGAATCTGTCCTTTTCTCTCACCAGCCCACTTGGGATGATTGCCAACAGCTTTTACAGACACTCCTGACTACCGAGGAGAGGGGACGAGTTCTTCTAGAAGCAAGGGAGAATGTCCTGGGATGGATGGGAGGCCTACAGTTCTCTCCGACGAGATTAATAATGGGTTTCCTCTCTCTCGTCCTGATTGGGATTACAATACACCAGAGGGTAGGCAGCACTTGAAGGTTTACTGCCAGACTCTGATGGCGGGTCTCCGTGGGGCTGCTCGAAGACCCACCAATTTGACTAAGGTAAGAGAAGTGGTCCAGGGGCTGGAGGAATCTCCTGCAGCCTACTTAGAACGGCTGATGGAAGCGTTCTGCCGGTTTACTCCCTATGACCCTGCTTCAGATGAGCACAGGGCAACTGTAGCTGTATCTTTCATAGATCAGTCAGCTAGGGATATTCATAGGAAACTTCAGAAATTAGAAGGTCTGCAGGATAAGTCGTTGAAGGATTTAGTGCAAGTAGCAGAGAAAGTCTTCTATAGTGGAGAAACAGAAGAAGAAAAAGAAATCTGGAACAAGGTTGGCAGGATCCTTAGAGGTGCCACATCAGTTCCAAGTTGGAGACTTGGTTTATGTACGGCGACACCGTAGTCAAAATTTGGAACCCCGGTGGAAAGGTCCTTACTGCATCCTGCTCACCACCCCAACGGCTGTGAAGGTAGAAGGCATTGCTGCTTGGATCCACGCATCACACATCCAGAGGACTTCACTCTGACTGGAAAATCCAGCCCAGTGACAATCCCTTAAAACTTAAAGTTGTTAAGAATGTTAGCTGTGGGTGATATCCACAAACTGTTGGTGCTTTTGGCTCTGTTAAGCACTTACAATACTTGCTTGGGCTCCAGTCCTCACCAGCCCAAATTTTTTACTTGGGAAGTAACTAATCACAGACATATTATAATTTGGTCTGTTTCAAAGATAGCCCCACCCTTCACATGGTGGCTGGACATGTACCCTGACCTTTGTAAAATGGCTCTAGGAGCACCTGCTAACTGGGATTTGCAAAGCCACCTAGACCCCAACGTGGTTCCTGGGGACCATAGACGTGGGTCTTTTAGTGAGAGAAGGGGCTTAGATCCCTGGGGGGGCTGTGGGACCACCAACCACCGCAGTATGCTGCAAGTCCTAACCTTTTATGTATGTCCAGGACCCCACCAGCAACCTAAAATGGTAAACAAATGTGGGGGGAGAAATGACTTCTACTGCAAAAATTGGGGGTGTGAAACCACTGGCGATACTTACTGGAAGCCTACATCCAGTTGGGATTACATTGTTGTTAAAGCTAATTACAGTCATGCCCAGCCCCCAGACTGGGGACCAAACAATAGGTGGACTAATCAGCCAATATGTACCACCTGGTGCCACCCCCTGCTAATCCGGTTCACAGATGCTGGAAAACAGATTTCAACTAACTGGGGGACGGGGTTCACTTGGGGCCTACAAATATATAAGGAAAGATATGATGATGGGTTACTTTTCACCATCAAATTAAAAATAACAGCCCCATCTGCTGAAGTAGGGCCAAATAAAGCTGGCCCTCACCTGGTTCCCCCAGTGAAAGCGGACCCCCAGACTATAGTCCCACATCCAGCAACCCCCTCACTGACTCCTAACTCAAAAATGGGTAAAGATTCTACTTCCCCTAAGCCTCCTGGACCATACATTACTTCCCTAGCACAGGGGGCCTTTCAGGCCTTAAATAATACCAACCCCAAGGTTACTGAGTCTTGTTGGTTATGCTTTGGAATTGCTCCTCCATATTATGAAGGAATTGCCTTTACAGATGAGATAAGTAACTCCCAAGAGGCGACAGCCTGCCGTTGGATGCAAAGGGAGGCTAGACTTTCCCTGTCTGCCGTTTCAGGGCAAGGACTCTGTGTAGGTAAAGTCCCCCCCAGTCATCAGTTTTTATGCAACCAAATGTATGATGTTGCAGGTCTGTCTGGGTACCTCATACCACCAATCGATGGATGGTGGGCCTGGGCGACAGGAATTACTACTTGGGTCAGTACTCAGGTGCTTGTCAATTCATCTGACTACTGCGTCCTGGTCCAGGTAACCCCTCGAGTCACCTATCACCCGTATGAAGAGCCCTTTCAATACTGGGGCTCTGTGGGGGAACCGCTGATACGAACAAAAAGAGACTTGGGAATTTCCCTAGACATAATGCTTGGGGTTGGGCTAGGAGCAGCAGGGACAGCAGCTGGAGGGTCGGCTATAGCCCTCCGACATAGTGGTTTATATGAGCTTAGGGCAGCTGTTGATGAGGACATAGAAAGATTAGAAAGCACAATTAGAGAGCTCAAAGATTCCTTACAGTCATTATCAGAGATGGTGTTACAGAACAGAAGGGGCTTGGATTTACTGTTTCTGCAACAAGGAGGTTTATGCGCTGCCCTAAAAGAAGAATGCTGTTTCTATGTCGACCATACTGGAGTTGTCACTGAGACCCTAGATAAGGTCAAAGAGGGCTTAGAAAAGAGAAAGCGAGAACGAGCCCAAAGCCTAGGATGGTTTGAAGGATAGTTTAATTCCTCTCCATGGATGACCACTTTACTCTCCACCTTGCTAGGCCCTTTGCTAATTCTTCTCCTGATTGTAACTCTTGGCCTCTGCATTCTTAATCAGCTAGTCAATTTTGTGAGAGAATGGATCAGTACCGTTCAGGTCCTTATGCTTCGACAGCAGTATCAGCAATTAGAGATGCAGGCTGAATCTAGCCTGTAATTTTAGGGTTAAAATTATGCCAAAGAAAAAGGGGGGAATGAGAAATGGGACCATCCCAAATTAAAAAGAAAAACAACTGGACCTTGAATAAGGGCCAGCTAAAAAGAAAGAGCAAGTTAGGCAATTTAGGGGAGGACTGTCCTGGAAGCTGTAAGCGGCCTGCTACAGAACCGAGAGAAGGGAGAAGAGGGGAGGACTGTCCTTGGAGCTGTGAGGAGCTCCCTGCTACAACTGCCAACCGCATAACTGCTATCTTTTCTGCTAACTAATCAATGTAAAGGCCTGATTTTTTAGGAATAAAAACTCTGTGCTTTGTATGCTCGGGGTCGTCTCCTGCTTTGAAGGGACGACCCCCATCGCGATCTGAATAAACTGCCTCTTGCTTTTGCATCTAACCCCGGTCTGTGAGTCACTTTGTGGTAGGGAGTGGTACGGACCCTGCACCGGGAGTGCAGGTTTTGCAGTAACAGGACTTGAATATATATGATAGTGAAAGCACTTTACATACAGAAAAAGCAAGTACTATGAGACATTTGAAACTTTGCCATCAGGACAAGCCTCTGTGGGAAAAAAATATGGCATGGTCTTCTGCTCATGCTGTGCCTATTCAGACAAATGAGACTGTTCTCTGATATGCAGCATATTATCAGGACTTAAGATCTGTGCCTACAAGACAAAGTATTCTGTGCAGGGACACACACATGTGCCGTATACAGTGGTCCTGACTGCACTAACTCCTTGGAGCTGGTAGTGCGTTATTCAGCTCCACAACTGTTACTCGATAAACTTATAGCAAGTACATCCAAGTCTCTGAAAATCATTAGTTAGGACCCTCTATGAATAGGAAGATGCTGAGCTTGAGGAAGCTAAATCTAGAGAGAAGAGAATTCCCTGAGGACATAGCCAGGATTTTTGATCCAGAAAGTTCCGTGGAAAAGTGATCAGCCCATCCCTTTTATGTCTTTATAAACAAACATAAAACCCACAAGTGATGCAAATGCTGAATTAAGAAACAGAATGACTCTTAGTCCAAATTTTTCTAAAATATGATTACTTCTGAAGTGTGGAAAAAAAATTCTGTAGCTGGGAACTGATCTGTAAATAAAACATTTCTTTCTCTTCTTGGTGGTTGAATTTTCTGTCTCAATTACAGCCAAAGCAGTGGGGAAATTGCCTTTAGAGGTCTTGTGGATCCTGTCTGTCTCTTTTTCTGTCTGTGGTAATTCACTACTTCACTGGTCTCTCTGTAGCTAGATGTAAGAGCCCCTAGAGAAAGAATGAGCATAGAGACAACACTGAGGCAGAGGTATCCATCCATCCTTGTAATGTCTTCTCGGCTCCACCAGGTACATTACAAAGAAGAGAAAGAAGAGTAATAGTGAGAGGTCTCTGTGTAAGAACTTACAGCAGAGAGTTCTCAGAACCAACAGGGGGCACTGTAGATCCACTAATTCTTTTTTTTTTTCAATGCAGTTTATTCAGAAACCTTGAACAATCCTGGGACCCTGGGGAAAGCCAGCCCACAGCTTAAATAGCCTCTGGGCGTGCCACGTGGGCAATGCAGATAGGTCCACATACATGGAAGCAAGCCAGATCCTCAGCCTTAGCCAAATATACCCACTAATTCTTGAAGAAATAAAGGACAGCTAAGGCAAAAGGAAGCTGTTTACTGAGAAATCCGAACACCTGTGCATTTCATTGCCTGCACCATGACATTCAGAGACCATGGTGTAGCTTGGCATGTACCTTCTATATGCTACCATCCTTGAGAGGTTATTAGTTAATAATATTGACATTGAAGTCACCAAGACCAAAATCAGATTCCCAATCCCATTTGATAGAACACTAGTCCATGAAAGAATTATAAATAAAGGTTAAGGATATTTGAGCCTCAGGACCTGGGCAACATGGGGAAATATGTTTTCCAGGTGATAGAAGAGGTGTTCACAGTCCTGTTGACTATTGGATTAGGACAAACAGCACCTCCAAAGCTCTGTGTAAGTGTTTGATGTTGTAGGATGGCCAATGGTCAATATCATTGACCCTAAGGAGATTCAAGTGACCCTTGAACCTTTGAAATCCAGTCCATATTAAGGAACATGGATACGGTGAATGGATCTTCAGTGGGATTCTCAGCAGATACAAACACAGCTCTGTCTGCACAGGTCCCAGAATGGATCAGGAAAAGCAGTTTCTCCGACCCCTGAGCCCCACTATAGTATGGATTACCTTAGAAGATCTCTGCTGGTTCTGATCAGAAAGGATCAGGTCTTGATCTAAGAAATTCTCTTTCTCGTGCTCATATAAATTACAGTTTTGGTTGTAAATATAGGACTCTCTACACAACCACTTTAGTACCCTCTTTCCACAGTCCCTAAGCACACAGGTTTCACGTTGGACTGAAGGTGAATGATACTTTACCTGGTGGCAGCAGCTACAGGTAAGTGCATTCCTAGGAGGCCTAAGGGGGTCAGATACTGCAGGGATCATGGCGTCCTCTCTACAGGTGTTCACTGCTAGGTTCATCTGAAGAAGGCTGGTGCTGCACTGAGGATTCCTGAAGCTTCAGCCATGGGTGCCTACAGGATTTGACACAGATAGCTTCTCCATGTTCTGTATGGGGGAGCTGGGTGAGTCAGAAACCTAGTTGTGGGATTGAATGGATTGATGAATACTCCTAAGCATCAGCAGAACAAACTATATAGAAATATCAGAACAGAGGCACCCCGGATGCAGACACAATGTCCAACACAGCCATCTACTTGTCCTTTGTTGGAAATCTAGGATGACTCCATTCTCTAGCTGCCGTGAACAGAGCATGAAGGACATGCTGTGAGTAAACATGGAAGTGCAAGTGTCTGTGAAATGAGATGTAGAGTCATTTGGGTAGATGCTCTGGAGGGATGTAGCTGGGACACAGAAGAGCTTCATTTATTATTTTTCGTGAATTCTTCAAACTGGTTTCCAAAGTCAGTATAACATTTTATGCTGGTATCAAGAGAGAGCAAGGATTAGTGTTTCACCACACACCTGTTCCCATTTGTATTCTTCCTTACCATCATCTGACTGAGGTCAAAATAATACTTTAACATTTTTTAATCTTCTGTAAGCTAAGGACTTCAGTTGTAGCAGAAGATTTTCTACCTGAGCAGAAAATCCCTCATGTTGGCTATGTTTCCTAGTGTAGGAAAGTCTGTGTACTTGAAGGAAGACCAAAGACATGAGTTATCTCAAGCAGTGCAAGGCCTTGTAGTGTGTAGTATCAAACATCAGTGCCCACTAGTGCTGGCTGTCACATAGCCACCAACTGCTTTCCAACTGAATTTGTGGCCTGAACCACAGGAAAGACTTCATCCCGTGTAAACATGTCCAAAAGCCCATGGCTAATGATGATATAGGGTCTAGTAGACCCTAGTTGTAGTGCTAATGGTCATGTTACATATATATTTATGTTTATACAATAGATTAGTGCTGTCCTCACCCTTGATTTCTAGAGTGTCTATGTGCAGTGTGTAATGATTGATGGAGACATTCACGATGCTCAGAGTGCTGAGAATGACTGTCAGATAACTCCTCCAAAAATGAGTCTGTGATATCCTCTCACGGTGAAATCAAGGACCATCACAAAACAGTGAAAAGTAAGAAAGTCAGATACACAGAATGGAATGGAAAGGCCATGAGATTTTATCTCCAGGAGTTGATGTGTTTTGTTGCACACAAGAACTCTCAGTAGGTATATTTACCAGCACAAGACCAACGCAGATCAAACCAGAGAAAATCACCACAGGAGGGACTGTGAACTGACTGGCGAGGTAAAGAGATCTAGTTTCAAGGTTAGCAATATCAGTAAATTCCCTTCAACTTGAACTCTGTAAGCTGACCCCTGAGGGTAGCACATCTCTTAAACTTGAATTCTGTAAGCTGACCCCTGAGGGTAGCACATCTCTTCAACTTGAACTCTGTAAGCTGACCCCTGAGGGTAGCTGACCCCTGAGGGTAGCACATCTCTTCAACTTGAACTCTGTAAGCTGACCCCTGAGGGTAGCTGACCCCTGAGGGTAGCACATCTGTGGCGTGGGGCATGTGTACCCTGTTCTCACTACTGACAAAAGTGCAATAATGTAAAAATATATATATTACAGGACGGATGGGGAGGAACTCCGAGAGCCCACGTCAAGCTGAGGGTCTATTGGTATTTGGTTACTAATGGACAAAATATAATTACTTTTTGGGAAGGTTTCTGGGAGTTCACTATCTATTAGAGATAGTCCTACCTTTGTGTATTTAAATAGTGTTAATTAGATCATTGTGTTATTTGTTAATGAAGCAAATTGGTCAGGATGTTGGGAGAGAGATTTACTCCATGGTCCTAAGGGAAATCAGAGAGCCATCCTGTTGATACATAGTGGTAAAGTACTAATGGTGATGGCAGATTATAACATATTTTACTTATGATTGAAAATTCCAAAGAGCTAAAATCCACATGAAATAGAGAAATATCAGTTTTATTTGTTTAGCATTTCATACAAGTGTATTTTTTATACTATGCATAATTCCCCATAACATCTACCCTTCTTTTTCTTGCCCTTCCCGGTCTCCCTGTATTATACTAGGCAATTTCATTCATATCGTGTGTTTGTATGTACAGTTGTGGATAACTAATCAGTATCTAAGAACTACTAATGAGAGATTCATTTAATGTCTGGTTTCTGAGATGATCTTAATTAATACAGTTGTCTCTAATTGCATTCATTTCCTGAGAGTGTGTAAGTTTCCTATTCTATTTGATGAAAAACTCCTCTTGTGCTATATTTATATTAATTATTACATATAATATACATTATATATATTTTACAAATAAACAGTATTTAATATATGAATCATATACATATTTAATTTCTTATTGACAAATTCCTGTGCTGACACATGTATAGTTCATTTCTATAATATAGTTGTTGTAGATACTGCTGCAATAATCACTGATGTGCACATATTTCTTAAGTATATTTAATTTTGGTCACTTGAGTGACTTTTTCAGTATATAACCTGTTGGAAAGGCAAACATTAATTGACTATACCTGAAGGATGGGAAGGGGTGTGGGATGCATTTCTTAAGACAGGGTTAGGACTTGGACCTCAGCATCCTCCTTCCTGACCCAGGTGTTCCCTACTTCCTTCTTCTCCAGCTGCACTAGGTCCTTATCTAAGAAAGAGCCTGCTTATGAATATGCAAATAATGGGAGTCTAGGTTGGTAAATAGAGGGATGTCCATGCCCCCAAAACATCAAATGATCAGTGTTCGCCTTAGAGTCACTGGCTGCACTGTCCCTCAGGATGGAATGGAGCTGGGTCATCCTCTTCCTCCTGTCAGTAACTACAGGTAAGGGACTCACCAGTTCCAAATCTGAAGAGGAGACAGGGACTGGGATGACAATGCCATCCACTCTGCCTTTCTCTCCACAGGTGTCCACTCCCAGGTCCAGCTGCAGCAGTCTGGGGCTGAGCTGGTGAGGCCTGGGTCCTCAGTGAGGCTGTCCTGCAAGGCTTCTGGATACAACTTTGCCAGCTACTATATGAGCTGGGTGAAGCAGAGTCCTGGACAGGGGCTGGAGTGGATTGGATATATTTATGGAAATGGTGGTTCTATCAGCTATAACCAGAAGTTCCAGGGCAAGGCCACACTGACTGTAGACTCATCCTCCAGCACAGCCTACATGACACTCAGCAGCCTGACATCTGAGGACTCTGCGGTCTATTACTGTGCGAGACATGAGCACAGTGTCGCAACCACATCCTGAGTGTGTCAGAAAACCTGGAGGAACAGCTGCTTCCCTTAGACTGAGAAGACAGAGCAGATTGTCCTGAAGACTTGCCCAGAAATAATCAGTGTTCCTTTGACTGTCACTGCTAGATCTTATGGGGCCTTTGCCAACTTTTCTAAAGGATGTGAGAATGAAGTGGTGCTGATTCAGGTCCCCCTAAAGTTGTCTACAGTGTTATCAGTGACCCCCCCCCCATTGATGTGCTCCTTTAATAAAACAAACCCGTGACAACAAACTACGATATAAATATCTTTTAAATCTAAGTGACTAGAACTGTTGCTGGGGTATCTATGATAAAATAAACTACAATATGAATTCAACCAGTAATAACAATATGAAATCAGCCATTAAAAGAAAACAACAACAATACTTTGGCAAACAAAAGCCCCTTTCATATTCCAGTTTGATTTACCTGAAGCAATCAAAGGCAGTTTGTTGACAATGGTCTCCATAGATCTTTGTGGAGCCACTTTACCTCTTCTATACGATCTAATTTTATTTCTTTAATTATTGATACATCTGATTATGAATTGTTTTTGGTAGTAGTAATTAAATCTCTTATTATTTTAGGGTTGGATAAGGAGCTTCCTGGAATGTTATGGATTCCATAGGGTATGGAGTCTGGTGCTTTGGCAACAAGCCGGGCTCCTGTGCAGACAACACTGGGGCCAGAGCAGTGGGATTCCAAGATGAGGGGTGAGATGGCTTAGAGGATAAGCCTCTTCCAAAGGTCCTGAGTTCAATTCCCAGCAACCGCATAGTGGCTCACAACCCCATATAATGAGATCTGGTGCCCTCTTCTAGCATGCAGTTGTACATGCAGGTAGAACATTGTATACATAATAAATTAATTAATTTTAAAAACAGGACTGACCCTATGATAAGCATCCCTGGGTGCTCATTCTCTTGTTTCCTGAAATTGGATTGTGTTTGTCAATAATTATAGATTGACATAATCTGAACTGTTGGAAATGAATTTTACATTTTTCAGGTATTTTAGAGATAGGATTTTGTTGCGGTTTGTTTTGGTGTTATTCATTCAATTGTTACTTACTGACTCCCAAGATCTGTTTACAGCTCAGACTAGCACATTCTCACATACACCAAATAATGTTAGATAAACTTTGCTCATCAATATTCTCTGACTGTATAAAAAAAAAATTTGCTGACAGGTTATTAAAGCACAGTACTGGTATACCACACAATCCTACAGGTCAAGCTGTTGTAGAAAGAGCCAATGGTACTTTAAGAGAGATGCCTATTAAACAATGAGGGAGAGTAAAGACACCCAGGGACTGACTAAATAATGCTTCGTTAATTCTAAATTTACTTAATGTTGGTGAAAAAGCAGCAACAGCAGCTCAAATACACGGGGTTATAGAAAACACTGGAGAATTAACCTACTTACTATAAGGACATGTTGACAGCAGAATGGAAACCTGCAATAGTTTTGACATGTTGACTTTGCTATGCTTATGTATCTATAGGAAATGAAAAATATGTTTACCACCCCCCCCAAAAAAAACAAACTTATAAAGATTAGACTTGATCAGGGTAGGCCACCTTCTAGCTGAGCCATGAATGTCTTTGCATGACAAATTAATCTTATTGACTACCTGGTCCTCATGATGCAGAAATGTACCTATAATATTACCTTTTCAAAGCAAATGAGTAGACAATAATGAAGACAGAGCAAGCATCCCAGATGATTCAGCCTCATAGACTACCTCAGTTACTGTGTGCTCAAGAATCTACATACAGGTGAAAGTCAAAAGTGCTAGCTCAAATGCTCAATCCCAACAGAAACTAGACATAAAATCTGCAGGCACTGGACAGGAAAAGATACAGCTAAACATGAACTTGGCCAATATCATAATTTTTCAAGGTACTTAACAGGATGTTTTTTTACCCACAGAGAGCAAAAACATGACACACCCATTCTGGGTGTTTTTGGTCATTTGGTGGGTTATGAATTGGACATGATAAGGGCGAAAAAGGTAAAGGTTTTAACCAGGGATTTCTCTCTCTCTTCTATCCTTCTTTCTCACTTATTTATTTCTCCTCCAAAAGAGGAAAAAGGAAATGGTAAAAAGGAGGGGGTGTATGGTTATAGGATAAAAGGTAGATTATTGAGTCTACTAGTGTCAAATATTATGTATTGGTATGGATTGTTGGATATTGATATAAATTTAGAATTATTTTGTTCAACTTTTGCTTAATGTGTTATGTATATGAAATTTATTTGGAAATGTGGTGTAAAGTTCTAGTTTTATGAAAGCTAACTATTGCAAACTCTTCAGTATAATTGGAGGTACAAATAGTGCTTAGTTACCTATAAATAATCTTACTTGTAGTCTTGTTAGATACTAGTTTAGTTAATCAGAGAAATAAGCTTTATTTGGTCTCTTGTATATTTTTCAAGGTTACGTAGATGGTACAAAGCTATAAACAAGCAACATTGTTCTAGTTAGATGGAGATAGATAGATAGATAGATAGATAGATAGATAGATGGATAGATAGATGATAGAAGGTCTTCAAACACTTCAGAGATCTACAGAACATTGCACTTAAATATACTTTAATAATGAAAGGTTTTTCTGACAGAGACACATCTGCTCCTGGCAACTCCTCTAATCTACTTCAAATAGGTGATGGACATCATAGAAAAAAATGTGTCAAGACAGCCACTGGAGAAAAAAACACAAAACTGTCTTTCAACTGCTAATAGCAGGCTGTTTCAGCAAATTGTGAACATGCAGGACACTGGAAAATTGACTGTACAAGTGGTCAGTGCTGCTCCAGTGCCACAAATATGCCTGTCAGATATTTTGGGCCAATAGGATGAAGATTGAATGCCCCAAGGACACCAAGAAAGCTATGATGAATGCATAGGAAGTCAACTGTCTCTGTCATTTCTACAGTTCTGGGAGCTGTTTGCTCTACATTTCCTACTTACTTAGGTAATATTATTTCCTACTATGTTCTACAAAGGGGTTACTGACTAGAAAATCATAGTCTCACTACAATTAAGATCAGTTGTTTAGCAAAGGCTCTAAGAGCAACAATTAATAAATGGGACCTCATGAAACTGAAAAGCTTCTGTAAAGCAAAAGACACTGCCATCAGAACAAAACGACTGCCTACAGATTGGGAAAAGATCTTCACCAACCTTATATCTTACAGAGGGCTAATATCCAGTATATATAAAGAACTAAAGAAGCTGAAAAGCAGCAAACCAAGTAACTCAATTAAAAAATGGGGTACAGAGCTAAACGGAAAATTCTCTGCAGAGGAATATCGAATGGCAGAGAAACACTTAAAGAAATGCTCAACCTCATTAGCCATCAGGGAAATGCAAATCAAAACAACCCTAAGATTTCACCTTACACCCATCAGAATGGCTAAGTTAAAAAACTGAAGAGATAATACATGGTGGAGATGTTGTGGAGAAAGGGGAACCCTTCTCCACTACTGGTGAGAATGTAAACTTGTACAACCACTCTGGAAAGCAATCTGGCGCTTTCTCAGACAACTAGGAATAGCTCTTCCTCAAGATCCAGCTATACCACTGCTAGGCATATATCCAAAAGATTCTCAAATACACAGTAAGGACATTAGCTCAACCATGTTTGTAGCAGCCTTATTTGTAATAGCCAGAAGCTGGAAACAGCCTAGATGCCCCTCAGTGGAGGAATGGATGCACAAATTGTGGTATATCTACACAATGAAATATTACTCAGCAATATTAAACAAGGAAATCATGAAATTTGCAGGTAAATGGTGGGATCTGGAAAAGATCATCCTGGGTGAGCTATCCCAGCAGCAGAGGGATGCACATGGTAAATACTCACTCATATATACATATAACATAGGATAAACCTACTAAAATCTGTACACCTAAAGAAACTAATCAAGAGGGAGTACTCTTGCTAAAATGCTCAATTCCTACCAAGAAATGCAAAGAGGCTGGACATCAGAAGATGGAGAAAAGAGGGAACAAGTCAGGAGCCTGACACAGAGGACCTCTGAAAAGCTCTGCCTTGCAGACTATCAATGTAGATACTGAGACTTATGGGCAACCTTTGGGCAGAGTGCAGGGAATCTTAGGAAAGAAGTGGGAAACAGTATGATCTGGAGAGGACAGGAACTCCATAAGGAGAGCAACAGAACTAAAAAAATCTGGGCACAGGGGTCTTTCCTGAGACTGCTATTCCAACCAAGGACTACGCTTGGAGATAACCTAAGACGCCTGCACAGATGTAACCCATGGCAGTTCAGTATCCAAGTGGGTTCCATTGTGATAGGAACAGGGACTGTCTCTGACATGAACTGATTGGCCTGCTCTTTATTTACCTCCCCCTGAGGGGGAAGCGCCATTATCAGGCCACAGAAGAAGACAACACAGCCACTCCTGATGAGACCTAATTGACTAGGATCAGAAGGTAGGAAAAGAAGTCCTCCCCTATCAGTGGACTTGGGGAGGGGCATGCATGCAGAGGATGGAGGAAGGGAAGGATTGGGATGGGAGGAGGGAGGGAACCATGGGGGGGAATGGGATACAAAGTGAGTAAAGTGTAATTAATAAAGAAAAATAAAATAAAAAAAGATCAGTTGTTTAGAGAATAAGACAATATTTTAGGTCTAAAAGAATTTTTTTTTGTTCTAGATAGATTTTTTTTTCAGATTGATAAGAAATTGATTTAGATACAGAATTTTGGACTCAACAGGATAGGATAGATAATGGAAAATTGTTTTCCAAGGTTACAAAATGTGGATAGACTGGACATTGTAAACATAATTCTTACCTGATAATCTCATAATTATTCTTATTGTAGATAGTTTATTAATATTAGAGGAAAAGCCATTTTTTTTAAGAAAGGGGGAGATGTAATGGAAGTTTTGGTATCTTTTTATGTTATGTAAATATTATTTTGTTTTAATCCTGAGTGTGGGATTTTAGTTGCGCTATAGTTTGTCCAGCCCTGTTCATTGTCACAAGTGGGGCATGATCTTGGCCAGCTGGTAACGGCCTTTAACATGTTGCACAGAAAGAGGTGTTCCATGAAGTATTGGTGTTTGGTTTTGACACGTAGCCTGTAGCAGTTTGAAGACACCCAAGAGATGGACAATGTGGCAGTTTGTAGCGGAGCGCCTGAGAGAAACACTTCAGGTGCAGAGGCATGGAGGAGATTGCTAGCTGTGTCTGTGGTTGATGGAAATTGTTATAGAGCCCTAAAAGAACCCACTGATCCTAAATAGCTTGGAGAAGTAAAGGGTCTGGGTCCCTCTCTCCAGTAACCTTTGTCTCTCCTCCTTGAGGTTGCAGCATTAGTGTAAGGGGGGTAAAAGCCTAAATACACCGAATAAAGGAGAGTTTTGGAAGGTCCAGTACAGGTGGCTTTCTACTACAGGCTATAGCTGGGCAGAGAATTAGACAGAGCTTTGGTTAACAGGCCTGGAGGATAGAGGTAGAAAACAGAAGGGCAAGAGAAAAGAGAGGGAGAGGAAGCAGAAGATGAAGCAGGAGAAGAAGCTAGAGGGGAAGTCACCGTGGAGCAGTATGGAGCAGGAGCACATGGACATGAGGGACCTGATGGAGGGGAAGCAGCACAGGCAGGAAGAATTATGGCAAGTAACATTGGGGTACAAGGTTAGAAAACAGCAAAATAGGTGAGGATTGAAATCTGCCCAGCACTAGTGTTTAAGATTCATTTTAAATCTAAAGGGTCTCTGCTATTTCTGTTTGGGAACTTAATGGTCAAAGTGGAGCAGAAAGCCCAAGTAGTAAATTAAAAGTAAAGGAGCTTTGGTAAATCCCCTAAAAGTAATTATTGCCACAGAACTTTTTTTTTAATAAATAAAATTTTAATTTACAATTTATATGTTTCATTTTTAAAAACACTAAATTCTTTTTTGTTTGTTTTGGTCAGGAATTTTAATTTTATTATTATTTTTATGTTAATTACAGTTTATTAACTTTGTATCCTAGCTGTAGCTCCCTCCCTCATTCCCTCCCAATCCCACTTTCCCTTCCTCATCTCCTTCCTGCCCCACTTTAAGTCCACTGATGGGGAGGTCCTCCTTCCATCTGATCCTAGCTTATCAGGTCTCCTCAGGGCTTGCTACAAGGTGCTCTTCTGCGGCCTAGCAAGTATGCTCCTCCCTAGGGTTTGTGTGGGGAGGTCAAAGAGCCAGCCATTGAGTTCATGTCTGAGACAGTCCCTGTTTCCTTAACTAGGGAACTCACTTGGATACTGAGCTGCAATGGGCTATATCTGGCAGGGGGTCTAGCTTATATCCGATCATGGTCCTTGGTTTGAGAAACAGTCTCAGAAAAGACCCCTGGGCAGATATATTTGGTCCTTGTTGATCTCCTGTCCTCTCCAGGTCATACTAACTCCCCCTTCTTTCATAGGATTCCCTGCACTCTGCTAAGGTTTGGTTATGAGTCGCAGCACCTGCTTTGACACACTGCTAGGTAGAGTCTTTCAGGGGTCCTCTGTGGTAGGCTCCTGTCCTGTTACTTGTTTTCTCCTATTTCCAATGTCTGTTCTATTTTTCTTTCTAAGTGAGGATTGATCATCCTACCATGGGTCTTTTTTCTTGTTGATCTTCTTTAGGGGTACAGATTTTAGTATGTTTAGCCTATCTTATAAGTCTAGTACCCACTTATAAGTGAGTATATACCATGTGTGTCTTTCTGATTCTGGGATACCTCACTCAGGATGATCTTTTCTAGATCCCACCATTTGCCTGCAAATTTCATTATTTCCTTATTTTTAATTGCTGAGTAGTATTCTATTGTGTAAAAGTACCACAATTTCTGTATCCATTCCTCAACTGAGGGGCATCTGGGCTGTTTCCAGCTTCTGTCTATTCCGAATAAAGCTACTACAAACATGGTTGAGCAAATGTCCTTGTTGTGTACTTGAGCATCTTTTGGATATATGCCTAGGAGTGATATAGCTGGATCTTGAGGAAGCACTACTCCTAATTGTCTGAGAAAGTGCCAGATTGATTTCCAAAGTGGTTGTATAAGTTTAAATTCCCACCAAAATTAACTCAAAAAATCAGTAGCCCTCCTGTATACAAAAGACAAAAAAGCTGAGAAAGAAATTAGGGAAACATCACCCCACACAATTGCCACAAAGGACATAAAGTACCTTGGTGTGACTCTAACCAAGCAAGTCAAAGTCTTGTAAAAAATTTTTCCAGTCTCTGAAGAAAGAATTAGAAGAAGATATCAGAATATAGAAAGTTCTCCCATGCTCATGGCTTGGCAGGATTAACATAGTGAAAATGGACATCTTACCAAAAGCAATCTACAGATTCAATGCAATTCCTATCAAATTACCAACACATTTCTTTACAGACCTTGAAAGTAAAATTCTCACCTTCATATGGAATAACAAGAAACCCAGAATTGCTAAAACAATCCTCTACAATAAAAGATCTTCTGGATGTATCTCTATCCATGATCTTAAGTTGTACTATAGAGCAACAGTAATAAAAACTGCATGGTACTGGCATAGAAACAGAATGGTGGATCAATGGAACTGAACCGAGGACCCAGAAATAAACCCACACACTTATGGACACCTGATCTTTTACAAAGATGCCAAAACCATACAATGGAAAAAAGATAGCATCTTCAACAAGTGGTGCTGGTCCAACTGGATGTCTACATGTAGAAAAATGAAAATAGATACATACTTATCACCCTGCACAAAACTGAAGTGCAAGTGGATCAAAGACCTCAACATAAAACCAGACACATTAAATCGGCTTGAAAAAAAGTGGGAAATACCCTAGAACTCATTGGTACAGGAGAAAACTTCCTGAAGAGAACACCAACAGCACAGGCTCTAAGAGCAACAATCAATAAATGGGACCTCATGAAACTGAAGAGCTTCTGCAAAGCAAAGGACACAGTCATCAAACAAAATGACTGCCTACAGATTGGGAAAGAATCTTCACCAACCCTTTATCTGACAGAGGACTCATATCCAGTATATATAAAGAACTAAAGAAGCTGAAAAGCAGCAAACCAAGTAATCCACTTAAAAAATGGGGAACAGAGCTAAACAGAGAATTCTCTGTAGAGGAATATTGAATGGCAGAGAAGCACTTAAAGAAATGCTCAACCTCACTAGCCATTAGGGAAATGCAAATCAAAACAACTCTGAGATTTCACCTTACACCCATGAGAATGGCCAAGATCAAAAACTCAAGTGACAACACATGCTGGAGAGGTTGTGGAGAAAGGGGAACCCTTCTCCACTGCTGGTGGGAATGTAAACTTGTACAAGCACTCTGAAATCAATCTGGCGCTTTCTCAGACAATTAGGAATAGCGCTTCCTCAAGATCCAGCCATACCACTCCTGGGCATATATCCAAAAGAGGCTCAAGTACACAAAAAGGACATTTGCTCAACCATGTTTGTAGCAGCTTTATTTGTAATAGCCAGAAGCTGGAAACAACCCAGATGTCCCTCAACTGAAGAATGGATGTAGAAATTGTGGTACATCTACACAATGGAATATTACTCAGCAATGAAAAATAAGGAAATCATGAAATTTGCAGGTAAATGGTGGGACCTGGAAAGGATCATCCGGAGTGAGTTGTCCCAGAAGCAAAAAGACACACATGGTATATACTCACTCATATAGACATACAACATAGGACAAACCCACTAAAACCTGTGCATCTAAAGAAACTAAGCAAGGGAGAGGACCCTAACTAAAATGTCCAATCCCCATCCGGAAAGGCAAAGAGGATGGACATCAGAAGAAGAAGAAAACAGGAAACAACCTAGGAACCTACCACAGAGGGCCTCTGAAACCCTCTACCCTACAGACTATCAAAGCAGATGCTGAGCCTGATGGGCAACTGTTGGGCAGAGTGAATGGAATTTTACGTAAGAACTGGGAAATAGTAAGAGCTGGAGAGGACAGGGTCTCCACAAGGAGAGCAACAGAACAAGAAAATTTGAACACGGGGAACTTCCCAGAGCCTCATACTTCAACCAAGGACTATTCTTGGAGATAACCCAGAACCCCTGCACAGATGTAGCCCAGGGCAGTTCAGACTCCAATTGGATTACATAGTAATGTGAAGAGGGACTGCCTCTGACATAATCTGATTGGCCTGCTCTTTGATCACCTCCCCCTGTGGGGGAGCAGCCTTACCAGGCCATAGTAGAGGACAATGCAGCCACATTTGATGTGAACTGATGGACTAAGATCAGAAAGGAGAGGAGAACCTCCCCTATCAGTGGACTTGGGGAGTGGCATGCAAGCAGAGGGAGGAGGGAGGGTGGGATTGGGAGGGGAAGGAGGGGATTATGGGGGGATGCAGAATGAATAAAGTGTAATTGATGAAAAATTTAAAAAAAAAGGTAAAAAATAATTTAAGAACCTTAAATGACTTTCAAAAGTGGAGGAAAACATGGAGTTAGTCAATTTACATGGAGCACGTCTCGCCCCTGGGGGCAATGGTCTCCTGAACCTACTCAGACCTCGGACACCACCACTGCTAGTTCTAGAACTGATGCAGGATGTTCCAACGAGGGGGTTAAGGCTTCTCATAATATTTCCTATAAGCCCACACCTGTTTGTTTTTTATTCATTATTAGCCAGATAGAGCCAAGTAATTGTGGTAATGATACTTGCTTTTTTGCCCAATGCTGTAATGCTAGGAAATTTACTAGCTGGTTACTCGCATGCCTCGCTGGGTGCCTGTGCCTGTTGATGCCCCTCTATGACTCTCTTCAGAAAGAAAAGGGATCTTGGAACTACATCCGCCATTGTTACTGCCATCTCATTGGCGGCTGTTGGAGCTACCACCATGGCATTAGCCATGAGTCATACTGTGCAGACTGCTCAGACCCTGAATAATCTTTTAGCCAATGTAGCTCATGCCTTAGATGTACAAAAAGGAATTAATGCTCAACTAAAAGGAGGCTTGATGGTGTTCAATCAGGGGATTGACCTCCTGCAGGAGAAAATTGATACCCTATGGCAAATCGCTCAACCTGGCTGTCGTTGAAAGTATGCTGGACTTTGTGTCACTAGCATACAACATGAGAATTTTTCCTGTGCTGCAAATCTGTCTAAACAATTGTCTAGCTATATTTTAGGTAATTGGACTGGAGAATTCGATACTACGATGGAGCAGCTGAGAGTGGCTATTGTCACAGTAAATTCTATCAGAGTGGACGCAGGACTAGCCACAGGATTATCAACATGGATTGCTGCAGACATGAATCATCTGAGGGAATGGGCAGGCGGGCATGGGAGCATTAGCAGCCCTTCTGGTGTTGGTCTCCTTGTTTTGCCTGTGGTGTATATGCAAGATTAGAGTCTCACAACAGCGTAATGCAGCCATGATCATTCAGGCCTTTACAGCCATTGAAGCAGGACAGTCTCCCCAAGCATGGTTGGATACCATAAAAAGCTAAAATGTTACGCTCAGGATGCGAGGCTAAGCACTGTACTCAGGGTCAGCCACTTTCGACTCAGAGAAGAGCAAGTCTGATTGCATGCGGGTTGATGCCCCAGGTCCTGCCTCTGAGAAAAAGGTATGGGACAGGTCTGATGCTCTTTGGGTGGATGACACCTAAATGAACATTGGTACAAAGTCCCAATTTATTTCTAATATCAGAGATCAGACCTTTACTCTTGTCTGATGCGTCTAAAACAAAATGGGGGAACTGTAGAGAGCTGCGTAATGCCGCGCCTTAAAGATAGAGCTGGTTTCCGCCTTCCACCTTCCCGATGGTGAGTGCTCTCTGTCACAAACAACTCCACATTTGGTTAAGGCTGAGGATCTGGCTTGCTTCCATGTATGTGGACCTATCTGCATTGCCCACGTGGCACGCTGGGGTTGGCTACCCAGAGGCTATTTAAGCTGTGGGCTGGCTTTCCCCGGTGTCCCATGATTGTTCAAGGTTCCTGAATAAACTGCATTGAGAAAAAAAAAAAAAAAAGGGGGAACAGAGCTAAACAGAGAATTCTCTGTAGAGGAATATCAAATGGCAGAGAAGCACTTAAAGAAATGCTCAACCTCATTAGCCATTAGGGAAATGCAAATCAAAACAACCCTGAGATTTCACCTTACACCCATGAGAATGGCCAAGATCAAAAACTCAAGTGACAACACATGCTGGAGAGGTTGTGGAGAAAGGGGAACCCTTCTCCACTTCTGGTGGGAATGTAAACTTGTACAACCACTCTGAAAAGCAATCTGGCGCTTTCTCAGACAACTAGGTATAGCGTTTCCTCAAGATCCAGCCATACCACTCCTGGGCATATATCCAAAATAGGCTCAAGTACACAAAAAGGACATTTGCTCAACCATGTTTTTAGCAGCTTTATTTGTAATGGCCAGAAGCTGGAAACAACCCAGATGCCCCTCAACTGAAGAATGGATGCAGAAATTGTGGTACATCTATACAATGGAATACTACTCAGCAATGAAAAACAAGGAAATCATGAAATTTGCAGGTAAATGGTGGGACCTGGAAAGGATCACCCTGAGTGAGTTGTCCCAGAAGCAAAAAGACACACATGGTATATACTCACTCATATAGACATACAACGTAGGACAAACCCACCAAAATCTATGCATCTATAAAAACCAAGCAAGAGAGAGGACCCTAACTAAAATGTTCAATCCCCACCTGCAAGGCAAAGAGGATGGACATCAGAAGAAGAAGAAAATAGGAAACAACCTAGAAATCTGCTACAGAGAGTCTCTGAAAGCCAGAAGAAGAAGTCAGGAAACAAACTAGGAACATACCACAGAGGGCCTCTGAAACCCTCTGCCCTGCAGACTATCAAAGCAGATGCTGAGCCTGATGGCCAACTCTCGGGCAGAGTGAATGGAATTTTATGTAAGAAGTGGGAAATAGTAAGAGCTGGAGAGGACAGGGTCTCCACAAGGAGAGCAACAGAATGAGAAAATTTGAACACAGGGAACTTCCCAGAGACTCATACTTCAACCAAGGAGTATTCATGGAGATAACCTAGAACTCCTGCACAGATGTAGCCCATGGCAGGTCAGTGTCCAAGTGGGTTACCTAGTAATGGGAAGAGGGACTGCCTCTGACATAATCTGATTGCCTTCTCTTTGATCTCCTCCCCCTGAAGGGGGAGCAGCCCTACCAGGCCACAGAAGAGGACAATGCAGCCACTTTTGATGAGAGCTGATAGACTAAGATCAGAAAGCAGAAGAGAACCTCCCCTATCAGTGGACTTGGGGAGGGGCATGCATGCAGAAATGGGAGGGAGGGTGGGATTGGGAGGGCAGGAGGGAGAGGCTTATGGGGGGATACAAAATTAATAAAGTGTAATTAATAAAATAAAAAAAGAAAAAAAGAAAAATATAAATAAATCCATACTTACCACCCTGCTCAAGAGTAAAGTCCAAGTAGATCAAAGACCTCAATATAAAACACACACCTAAACCTGTTAGAAGAAAAAGCAGGAAATAGCCTGGAACTCACTGGCACAGAAGGTAACTTCCTCAACAGAACATCAACACACAGGCTCTAAGATCCCAAATCAATAAATGGGACCTCATGAAACTGAAAAGTTTCTGTAAAGCAAAAGAGACTGTTGCCCAAACAAAAAAACTTCCTACAGATTGGGAAAGAATCTTCACCAACTGTATATCTGACAGAGGGCTAATATCCATAACATATAAAGAACTCAAGAAGTTAACAGCAACAAATCAGTTAATCCAATTAAAAAATGGGGAACAGAGCTAAACAGAGGATTCTCAATAGAGGACTATCAAATGGCAGAGAAACACTTAAAGAAATGTTCAACATCCTTAGCCATCAGGGAAATGCAAATCAAAAGGACCCTGAGATTTCACCTTACACCCATCAGAATGGCTAAGATGAAAAACTCAAGTGACAACACATGCTGGAGAGGTTGTGGAGAAAGAGGAACCCTCCTCCACTGCTGGTGGGAGTATAAACGTGTACAATCACTCTGGAAATCAATCTGGCCCTTTCTCAGACAACAAGGAATAGCGCTTCCTCAAGATCCAGCTATACCATTGCTAGGCATATATCCAAAAGAAGCTCATGTATACAAAAAGGACATTTGCTCAACCATGTTTGTAGCAGCTTTATTTGTAATAGCCAGAAGCTGGAAACAACCCAGATGCCCCCAGTTGAGGAATGGATAGAGAAACTGTGATACATCTACACAAGGGAATATTGCTCAGTGATAAAATACAAGGAATTTATGAAATTTGCAGATAAATGGTGGGAACTAGAAAAGACCATCCTGAGTGAGGTATCCCAGAAGTAGAAAGACACACAGGGTATATGCTCATAAGTGGAATTTAGACATATAATATAGGATAAACATACTAAAATCTGTACACCTAAGGAAGCTAATCAAGAAGGAGGACTCTGGGTAAGATGCTCAATCCACATTCAGAAAGGCAAAGAGGATGGGCATCAGAAGAGGGAGAAAACAGGGAACAGGACAGGAGCCTACCACAGAGGGCCTCTGAAAGGCTCTATCCTGCAAGGTATCAAGGCAGATGCTGAGACTCATAGCCAAACTTTTGGCAGAGTGCAGGGAATCTTATGAAAGCAGTGGGATATAGTAAGACCTGCAGGGGACAGGAGCTCTACAAGGAGAGCATCCGATCCAAAATGTCTAGGCATAGGGGTATTTTCTGATACTGATACTCCAGACAAGGAGCACTCATGGAGATGGCCTGGGACCCCTGCACAGATGTAGCCCATGGCAGTTCAGTGTCCAAGTGGCCTCCATATTAATGGGGACAGGGACTGTCTCTGACAGGAACTGATTGGTCTGCTCCTTGATTACCTCTCCCTGAGGGGGAGCAGCCTTACCAGGCCACAGAGGAAGACAATGCAGCCACTCCTGATGAGACCTGATAGAGTAGGATCAGAGGGAAGGGGAGAAGGTCCTCCTTTATCAGTGGACTAGGGGAGGGGTGTGGGGAAGAGGGACATAAGGTGGGTTTGGGAGGGGAGGAGGGAGAGTGGTACAGGGGGGATACAAAGTAAATAAAGCATAATTATTAAAAATAAAATAATTTGAAAAACTTTCCATAATAACCTCCCTGTCCAATCCTGCCAATTACTTGCTTTCAGGTTTCTCCTTGCTTGCTTACAGCAGCACAGCACACACATAGGGCCGTACTCTGCTTGTGGAAACCATCCCAGCCTTGACCCCATAGCTCTGTCAGAGGAAAGAGCTCAAATATCCATTCCATGATCAGCTCTGGCAGTGGACATCAGTAAGAAGAACAGAGAACATGTGTGAGCATTTCCTCAACAGGATCCTCTGTATTTATAGGTGTGTAGCCTGAGGTAAATGTTAATTAAGTCTTGGGGAAGGCTTGGAGAAGCCAGAGGGTTCCCTGAAGCTCCTCTGTGCTGGCTCTGGCATCATCATCAGTGGTTACTACATGAACCGGGTCCTGTTGACCTTATGGAAAGATCTTGAGTGCTTTGATTTTGCTAAAAACAAAGCTAGTGGTCTCACTACAGAATGTGCTTTCTCTGTAAAGGCAGACTCGCCTTTTCACGAGACCCCAGAAAACATTACCTACCTAAAATTGAGGCAGATAAGATACATTAGAGGACATATCTTCCTATTTCTTTAGAGAAGGCGCAGTGATGGGACATGGTGTGAGCCTGGGCACAAACTTCCCTGAAGGATGCTTAGGACCAGTGAGTGAGTCTTAGCACATAAGGAGTCAACCCAACAACTGGTATAAGCATAATTGACATGTTCTTCAGTTCTGCTTCACCATCTGAATTTTCCCTAGGGATCATATCCACATGTAAGGTTGTAGGAACCTGTGCTAGCATGAAAGTGATTACTCCTGGATGAGAGTTTTTAATAATATAAAACAAGTCACAAGAACAAAAAGAAGAAAGTTGCTGGTGAGGGCCAAAAATAACTGTCTGTATAACAGCATCATTTTCCAAAGAAGCTCATGACACTTGCTTTGGAGCAGCATCTGGGGTTGATTCTGTGGGTCCCAAGTGTCAGGAGGCCTGAGGTTGGAGCTGAGACCCTGGGATGATGAGTGTGTGTGCCCCAAGTCCTAACATGGAGCTGCTAGTTATGGGAAGGTATTCACAGACTGTGGGAATGCGGGGTAAGGGATTGTGAACAGAGTTTAGGGCTGAGACAGTCAGGAGCCAGGGAAATTTTCTCACCATTCCCCAGGTGACCTAAGGCTGGACCTGAGCATTTCCTTTACCATGGGCTTTCCTATTTTCTCACTGACATTGAACTGAATAGAAGTGAACATTCATTCTGTAACTTTTGATTATTTGATCAAAAGTCACTTTTTTTTAATTCATAGGAAAGTGTGATTGTTTAGTTACCCCACATATTATATTTTCCTAGAGATTACTAAACTTATATAACTTTTTTGGTGTATCTCATTTTTAAGAAATGTGTCTGAAACCTTTGAAAACTTGCATGTACACTTTTCAACAAACATATTCTCATGCATCTCACATGAGGAAGTGATTACTGGGTATCATGATCATAGTCCATGAAAGTTCATATCGAATTGCTTTCAGCAATATCTATGAAAAGAAAGCTCCTGTCCTGGCCCATTACCTTGTGTTTAGGAGAGTAGAGCTCAAGCAAGGTCATGAAGTGAAGACACAAGTTACATGTCTTGTAGAACACCATTCAGCAGCCAGACTCTGGAGTTGCTCTCTAGAAGCAGAGCCCAGACTTGTGACCCTGCAGCAGGAGGAATCTAGATCAGCAGGTGGAGCTCACTGCACACACCAGGCAGAGAACTGAGGAGCAGGTGCAGAGAGACTCCAGCAGGAGTTCCTCCTCTCACTTCCTACATGAAAACCAGCAAACCAAGGGAGTTGTAATGTTTTCCCTGAGGATTCCAAAGCAGAAGTGAGTATAGCTCACTACAGTTTCTTTCTTGAACCTAAGTCACTCCCTTGAGAATGCCACAGAAACCAAAACAGGAATGCCACAGTCCTTAATTCACCACAGGGCAGTTGCTGTCACAATGGAATAAACTCCACATACATAAATCTAGGGAGCAGCACTGTTTCCTTACGAAGGTGTGGGAAGCTATGTTAACTGTCTTAATCCTGAAATTTACCCCACATTCACTCTAGAATCCCTTATTCTCAGGTAGATTAGAGATTGGTTGTAAATGCCTACCTACTAGGCTGCAAGACACACTGTGGAGACTTGAGTATGAGTGTGACCAACCCTCCCTGAAGTGTGTTCAGGATCCTCAGGGTGTGCTCAACACTTACAGAGGACAAGGGCAGCACGAGAGCTGTTAAAAGTCGCTTTTACAGCAGAAATCTTTGAGTTCCTCTAAGCTGTGTGGGGACTGGATTCCCAATTGGAGGGTCCCCAGAGAGCCTCTTCAGGTCTTCAGTCTGGATGTTATGTGTTGTCACTGAACATGTAGGGTAATTGCTTTTTGTAATTTTTGTTTTAGTTTGACAATTTACCACAAGACCTAAGAACATAAAATAACCTACTCCTGCCTATTAGAACAGAAATGGGCCTTTCATGGATGTTGGGATGTGATGTGAGGAAACACAGGCATCCTGGACAAGCATTGTCTTAGGAGTGCTGCACTGGGATTTTCTGACTAGTACAGTGTTTGCTGTTGTTATAGTACATGGTAAAGAGGACAGAACAAGAGGAAAATAACTGTGGTCAAGTAATCCTTAACAGGTCTAAAAACTGATTCGCTACATGAGGCCTGTACATAAAAAGATGAGATATCATTCAAAAATACCTTTATTAATTCAACTTCACATCTCCACTTTCTTGTCATTCAAGCAAAAAAATCCAACCTATGCTCTCTTGTCTCTACCTGAAGGTCAGGCACTTGGAGCTCAGCTGTTACTCAGGCTTCATCTCCTGCCCTGTGCTGGAAAGGCCCTGGTATATATAAAGTGTCCATTGCCCAGAATTCTGAAGTTCTGCCTTGTGAGTGGTCTCTTGGTGAATGAAAGTGAACAAGGTTAATTTGGGGGTGAAAGTGACAGTTACATTATATTGGGCATTGAGGAGTCACCTTACTTCTCTCACTCTGTCCTAGAGTTATCTCCACCCTGTGCCATTTTGACCTGTCCTGTGACTTCTTACAAATAGAGGCCATTGCTCTCTGAGCCATAACCTTGTCATTCCACATGATCATTGCTCTCCTGTGACTGAATCCTGTGGCAAAAAGGCCTATCCTAGGTGCCCTGATCTCCCAGAGGCGTCTGCATACGAGTCTCCAACCCCACATGCTGTTCTCTACTTCTTGTACACGGAATGTAAGTCCTTGTTTTCTCCCTTCATATCACTATCAGTAAACAAGAAATACTTTTGTGAATACTAACTTGAAGAAGACCACATTAATTTTCATAGCACATATAAAAATGTGTGTTCTCTCATGGGTAATTATTATGGGGAATCATTATATAATTGGCCTATGCCCACTATTTTTTTCATAATATTAGTTTAGATCATTTGGAAATTTTATACCACAAACTCAGAGTACCCTTACTTCCTAGCCCTCCCTGGTCTACCTCTCTTGAACCTTGGAACCCCTTCCAAAAAAAGAAGAAAAAGAAGAAAAAAAAAGAAGTAGAAGAAGCAGAGCCAGAAGAAGAAGAAGCAGCAGAAGCAGAAGAAGAAGAAGAAGAAGAAGAAGAAGAAGAAGAAGAAGAAGAAGAAGAAGAAGAAGCAGAAGCAGAAGAAGCAGAAGAAGAAGAAGCAGAAGCAGAAGAAGAAGAAGAAGAAGAAGAAGAAGAAGCAGAAGAAGAAGAAGAAGAAGAAGAAGAAGAAGAAGAAGAAGAAGAAGAGAAGAAGAAGAAGAAGAAGAATAAGAAGAAGAAGAAGAAGAAGAAGAAGAAGAAAAGAAGAAGAAGAAGAAGAAGAAGAAGAAGAAGAAGAAGAAGAAGAAGAAGAAGAAGAAGAAGAAGAAGAAGACAAAGAAGAAGAAGAAGAACAGGGAAGAGGAGTCCAATTTTGTTGCCCATGTACTCACTGAAGCATAGTTAAATTTCCTGTGTCCTAGCCCTTAAGATCAGCCATTGAATTTTTCCCAATCAGGACCCCAGGCCAAAAGCCATCAACTGTGGAGAGCTACACTTCTGCACTGCTATCACAAGTTCTAAGATTAATTTATTTCCTTTACATCTCAACTGAAGTATCCCCTCCCTCCTCTCCTCCCAGCCTATTTCCCACACCACCTCACCCCCACCATCCTAACTTTATCCTCCGCCTGTCCTCAGAAAAGGCTCAGAAAAAGGGAGGCCTCCCCTGTCTAGCATCCCCTCCCCCCCCCCCCCCCCCGTTGATCAATGTGGAGTAGACTGGGCGCTTTCTATCCCACCTTGGATAGACAAGGCTGCACAGCTAGGAAAAGGGATCCAAAGGCAGCAAAAAGCCAAATACACCTCCTGTTTCCAATGTTTTTGTCCCACCTGAAGAGAGGTAGAACTACACTGTACATCATTGGTTGGGGGAACAGAGAGATTTCTTCATTGCCAGCAGGGCCCAGTTCCTTTGTTTCTGTGCTAGCCTTCTGTTATCTACTGATCCTTATTAAAGAATTTCACAGGATTGAAGCTAATGTGACTTGTATAAAATGCAGGCTTAAGCGGTTAAAATCTGCTCATGTGGAAATTTTCAGTCAATAGATCATTCCTATCAAAATAAAGGACTATTTATATTGCACAGAAGAGTTCATAAATGCCTTCTCTGTTCAGCCAAAATACTATCAAGGAGTATTTATCTTCCAATGTTTTACCTAGTTAAATAGCACTGTATTTCCCTGGTTATAAAATATCACCAAGGACAGAAATGAATATACGTTCTGTTTTGTTGCCTCCAGGAACAACCTTATACTCATGATGTTTTCATTCATGGATGCTGTGTGACATGACTGTCCAAATCACTTCTGCTGTTGTCAGCACTGCAGTGAGCATGAGTGTTCACACATTCTCTAGACAACAGACTTCTCTCATCTGTCATATGTACCCAGGAGTGAGACAGCTCTTAGTGGTGATACTGTGCATTTTTAAGAACTTCTGTTCTGTCTTTATTAAAGGCTGGACTAGTTTACATTCCTCCAACAATGCAGGAGGGTTCTCTGCCACAATTTCCTCACCAACCCTTCTCTCCTTCAGTCTTTTGGGTGATATCCATATAAATCTGAGGTAACATCTGAGCAGGGTTTTACATTCATGTCTCTGATGCTGTGTGATGAGGAAGACTTTCTATGCCCCTGTGGGAGTTTTTCTGCCTGTCTCTGTCATGTGTATAATTCTTTCAC
This sequence comes from Meriones unguiculatus, assembly GCF_030254825.1. Lineage (NCBI taxonomy): Eukaryota > Metazoa > Chordata > Mammalia > Rodentia > Muridae > Meriones > Meriones unguiculatus. The sequence continues at coordinate 118,617,649 of NC_083355.1, read as the reverse complement.
CTGGGGCCTGGTTATTCCCTTGCTACTGACTTAACTACTTGTAGATCCCTGACTCTCATTCATTATGTGATCTCCCCAACCTCAGGTTCTGTTTATACTTTTTAAATTTGCTTTGCCGTGAAGAAACTTTTGGCTATGATGTAAAACTGACAAATTGGGCCCTGGTTTCTTTGTTTTACAGCTTTAATTAATAAAACTCAGCCCATTATCATGACATATTTATGCAATGATTTCTTTTTAAAGGTTTCACAGTTGGTGATCTTAGCTTTCAGTGATGGATACACTATAAGGTTATTTCTTTATATATTGAGAAATAAGAAGTTTAATTAAGCTGAACAAGGATAACAATTTGAACCACACTTATTGTTTACACTTCCGCTACATGTGAGGTTAGAACATTTTAAAGACTAATTGGTTGCAATATGGAGGCAAATTCTGTTGCATTTTTTCCTGTGGTCACTAATGATGATGTGGCACTGTGTGGATCACGATAGCTTTGCACCTGTTTTTATGTTTCCTACTGCAATGCTTCCTGATTCATTGTTTTATTCGTGATTGATTGTTTCTTTACTTGGTAATTTTGCAACTTAAGGCCTTTTAGATTACTTGTCGTAGTTTGTTAAGAATGTAGTTATAATTCTGACAGAAATCCCAGGTGTCCTCATTTGCTTTCTAGTGCTGTAATATGGACAACCACAAAAATTGAATTGCATTTATTTGGCTTATTTGTCCCAATCACATGCCATGTAACAGTGAGGAAAGGTAAGTCAGAAATGAAAGGCAGGAACCTGAAGGATATAACTGATGGAGAGGCAATGGAGGTACACTCCTTTCTGGATTGCTCTCTGTGGCTCACTCAGCTCCCTTTTCCTATGACGCAGAACTGCTGCACCAGGGCTGGCGATGTCCACAGTGGCCCCTGCCCTGGTTTTAATCAATAAAGTGCCCAGTAATGTTGCCTAAAGGACTATGTTATAGAGGCATTTTCTTGGTTGAGAGTCACTCTTCTCAGCAACTCTAGCTTACTGATGAAAATCTGATGACTTCATGACTGTGTTGATATATCATCTGTAGGTGATGTAGATATAATACACAATATTTCCTAACTTCTTAAAGCATTTCCTTTTAGTGTTGCTTATTTTATATTTTTCACAAATTTTATAATTTTTATGCTCTACGTTTAGGTTAATTTTAATTCTCATTTTATTTTCTTGTACAGTTTTTTCCTTATTTGGCTAATTTTGTTTCTTTACAGAAAATAGATTCTTCTCTCAAATAGCACAAATCAACTGAAGTTTCCCTTCTTTCTGCTCCTCCAGGCTCCCAACAGTTCCTCTCCCAAACAGATCCTCCCCTTATTGCTTTCCCTTGAGAAAAGCGCAGGCTCCAAGAAGCCAGTCTAGTCATTTTATTTATCTAACAATTAAAAGTAGCGTTTCCTTCTTGGTTTATTTTAGTATATTTAATACTGGTTTATAGTCATGTCACATTAATGTATCCCACCATCTTTCTTCATTTGTTCAGTGTAATTTTTATATAATCTTTCAGTGTTTTCAGCAATATTCATGTCATCTGCAGTGCTAAGTTTGTTTCAATTTTTACTTTTTTTGTAACTGATAGTCAAGCTAGTATCAAGTACTATGTTAACTAAATTGGTTCAAATAAGCACATTTATGTTGTTCCAGATCGCAAAAGGAATTTTTTGTCTCTGTCATTATGTTGTTTTGTAGCATGTGGTCATTCCTACTTTATTTTTTCACTTTAAAAAATTATTATGAAAATAAATCTACTGAGAGAGCAACTGCTAGTAGTTCTATAAATCAAATCAAAAGCTGTAATAACAAACTAAAGAAAGTATTTTTGGCTTAGGAAGTAAAAAAAATTCAAATTGGAAACATTTTGATTATATCACTGTATCTCATATATGTGTATGTATAATTATATATGTATATATATATAGAGAGAGAGTATAAGAAGATTTTGTCTCTAATAAATTACAAATTCCATATATTTTTGCATATTTAAAAAATAGACATAGGATTATAAATATCATTCTAAATTGTCTTGGCAGTTTTATGGAAATATATTCACTAAATATTGAATTTGTTGTTGTTGTTCTTCTTCTCTTATGCAATACACACAGGCCACAGTTCCCTCCCCCATCTCCTCTCAGTTTTCTCACACCTCCCCTATCCTCCAGATTCATTGTTCCTCCATGTCCCTTCAGAAAGAACAAGCCTCCCGGGGATATCACCCAACATGGCATAACAACTTACAATAAAACTAGACATAAGCCCTCATGTCAATGCTGCCTGTGGTAATTCAGTAGGAGGTAGAGTCCCAAGAGCAAGCAGAAGAGTCAGAGACTAACCCATTCCCCCCATTAGGAGTCTCACAAGGACACCAAGCTGCACAAAGATGACATATGCCTGGGGCGCAGTGCTGATCCACACAGGCTCCATAACTGTTGTGTTAGTCTTTGGGAGCCCCAGGGACCCTGCTTAGTTGATTCTGTGGGCTGGTTCTCATGCTGTCTCCTACTCCTCTGCTTCCTGCAATCCTTCCTCCAACTTGCCCATGGGATCCCTGAGCTCCACCTACTGTTTTGCTGTTTGTCTGTGGGTGTCTGTACCTGTTTCTATAAGTTGCTGGGTGAATCCTTTTTATGGGGATTGGGATAGGCACTGATCTATGAGTATAGCAGAATATCATTAAGAAAAGCATGCCATTGACTTTTTCCAGTTTGCTTGCTTCTTCCCTTGTTCCTGGCCATCCAGGGAGAGAGGGGATGGGCTTCCTATTGTGGCTAAGTTAGATCGGCGATTAGTTGTCCACTCCCAAGTGCTCTGTGCCACCAGGACCCCCGCACTTCTCTTTCTCCATCCATCAGTTCACTGAAGCATTCTCGGCTATTTAACTAACACATAGTGGACAGAGCTGTCATGTACCTGTGCATATGGGGTTTCTGTTTTGAGCTGATATTGAGGCCAATGGATTTATTTGCACTTTAGCTGAAAAATATTGTTATTTATGTTTAATTTTTATTGCACATGTTAATCAGGCAAAGCTGGAGGATGTGACAGTTCTAACATGTGTATTTACTATACTGTAAAATCATGCCTCCATCCAAATACTCTAACACACGTGTTAATGCCTTCCTTCACAAAAGTATGTCATCTAACAGAAAAGTCATGACGCAGGTTCTGATACTGCCTCATAGAACATAATTTGGTAATATATAATTCCATCAATTTTCCTAAAAATACCATAATTCCTTCATGTTTATTGCTGGAAAATATCGTGTATATATGGGTGTTTGTATGTCTTTAACCGTTGTGTAAGATTTTGGGCCCCTCTAATAAATTTCCTGACATAAACAACAGGAGAGCTTGGACTCACTCAGTTCAGAGTATCTGGGTCTTCAGTCCATCACAGGTGATGACTAGCAGCTCACATCAAGTTGTGTGAAAAGCAATGCGAAACAGTTGTTATGTACCCTGAATTTAATACTTTTTATTTTCTCAAATTTTAAAACTACTACAAACTACCTTAATTATACATAAGAAAATCCATGGTGTATTTATAACTGAGCAGAATAAAAGAAGGCAGAGAGGAGACTGTTTCCCTGTGTGTGGAAATTGTCTCTCCCTGTGATATTTCTTTCATAAACCTCTCTAGAGTTATGTTTTGGATTCTATTTGAAGAAAAAAATGGAAGCATGAGTCCCAGGCTTGTCTCAACCTTTCTGTGAAAAGGATTATCTTAGACTTCTGACCCTCCTTGATCCCTTCCTGAGTTTTGGGATCACAGGAATACACAATCACAGAGTATTCCTGCTGTGACCACAGGAAACCTTGTTAGTGCATGCTGGGAAACCACTCCACCTACTGAGCTATATATCAGACCATTTCTGCTGTCTTTATGTCTATTTTATGAAAGAAACAGATAAAATGTTTGGTCTTCCTTCTGATTGTTTCTTAACTTTTGCTATTTTTGAGATATTTTATTCCCACCATTTTCCTGTTTGGTTTCTTCCCTACAACCCGTCCTTGCTAGTCCCCTGTTCTTTAAAATTCATTCATTCTCTCTCTCTCTCTCTCTCTCTCTCTCTCTCTCTCTCTCTCTCTCTTCTTTTTCTTTGATTTAGATTATGTTGCAAGGAGAGTTTCCTTGGTGACCGTGATGACTACATTTATTGCAGGTATAAGGATAAAGAGTTAGAATTCAGTTAGATATTATGCTATTTAATAAAGTGCCAGTTACAGGGACTTAGCTTAAGAGCAACCAAGAAAACTGAGAACTTTCCACTTACTGCCAGGTGCAACACATACCGGCTTCCCTATGCATCACCCCTTCCCCGGGGACTCAGACTTACAGACAGTTGCAGGAAACACCCCAGGGACACTGATGCAGGCTGTCCTTGGGACATCCACACAGCTGGAGAAGCCCCAAGGAGATAAATTCAGACAGACCTTGAAACATCTGCACAGACAGTTGCTGGAAAAAGACCCCAATGACATAGGTTGGGGCAAGCAGTCCTTGAAGAAACCGCAACGCGGGCAGTTTGACCCTGGGAACACCTGCCACCCACCCGACCAGAATGTCCCAAGCACTTAGCTAGACCCTGAATAGCCACCAATTAAAACTTGCACTGTTGCTATTTTTAGAGATGCCTATGCCTAAATGTATAAAAACCCAAAGCTTCTGTTAATTTGGATTACCTCTCCTTATGGTGCAGGAGACCCCAATTCGTTCTGGTTTCAATAAACCTCTTGCTGTTTGCTTCGATCCCAGTCTCCATGACTGACTCAAGGGCCTTCTCCGGTAATGTAGGACTCCCATGAGTCTTACAGTTCTTCTCCAAGATCTATGGCTTAACTAACCCTAGGTAGTTGTTTAAGATTCCAGTTCCATGCATGATTTCTTTCTGGTTGAGAGGATTTTAAGTCCAAATAGTTCTTTCATAGCATCTACTAATGTGAATATTTCTAACTTTGTCTCCAGTATCTTTACCAGTAATTTGTTTTGACAAGTGCTTATGATTTTATTCTTGGTCCTGACTTCCATAAAATATTTACTATGAATTATTGTATTCTTGAAGAAGTATAAGGAGAACATCTTTTCATCCAAAAGTCTCCAAATTTCTCTTTCTGATTCCATCTCAATAAATGCACATGGAGCTTTTTATGAATATTTAAGTCACTGTCTCTGTTTAATATATTCCACGTTTTATGGAAAGTAACCAGGTCCATGTCACATTCTGTCTCCTAGCCAAGACCAACCACTATTTTCTGCATACACATTGGGCTTTCTGTTCCAGTGTTCTACTGCAATAGTTGAAGAGTCCTGCACAGAACAAGACACCAAGGTTCAGGGATATCATCATCATCATCATCATCATTATTATTATTACTATTATTATTATCATTATCATTATTTTACAATGTATTTACTTTGTATTACAATTGTAGCTCACTCTCTCCTCTCCTCCCATCCTCCACTCCCCTCCATCCTCCTCCCCTATCCTTCTCCCCTAGTCCACTGATAGGGGAAGTTCTCCTTACTTACTGTCCGACCCTAGACTATCAGGTCCCATCAGGACTGCCTGGATCCTCTTCCTCTGTGGGATGGCCAGGTTGCCTCACCAAGGAGAAGTGATCAAGGATCAGGCAAATGAGTTTACGTCAGAGAAAGTCTCTTATCACTTTACTAGGGTACCCATATGGAAACTAAGCTGTCTATGGGCTACATCTGAACAGGGGGTCTAGGTACTCTTTCTGCATGGTCTTTGGTTAATGCATCAGTCTCTGCAGAACCTTATGGGCCTGCTTTTTTTGCCTCTTTTGGTCTCCTTGTGTGGCTCTTGTCCCCTCTGGGTCCTTCTCTATCCCCTTCTTCCATAAGACTCCCTGTGCTCTGTCTAAAGTTTGGCTGTGAGTCTCTGCATCTGCTTCAATGCCCTGCTGTGTAGAGTCTTTTAGAGGATCCTCTATAGTAGGTTCCTGTCCTGTTCCTTCTTCCACTGTTTCTGGTGTCTGACTTATTTTACTTTCTGAATGAGAATTGAGCATCCTCTGTAGTGTCCTACTTGTCTATTTGTTTGTTTTGGAATTAACTGTTAAACCATCTTGTTTGCTTGTAATCACTAATAATCCTGTGCTTATGGAGAACAATCTTCCTTGTGTGGATGTAATCTTCCTGACACCTTTTTTGGATCTTTCTCCCAGCAGGCTTTGCTTCTGCCAGGTTCAGTCTCTCCATGCTCCACAGTTTCTGAAGTGATCCTGGGCATCTGACTCCCAACCCTGTCTACACCTGTGTTTAGATGTGTGTCCATGTCCTTCCTCATGTACACACATCTGTCCCTTTACAGCTTCTGTCCTGTAAAGAGTTGGATGTGTCCTGTAGTTTGAGCTACTTAGTTCCTATTCCTGAAGAGTAAGAAAAACACTATTCTGCACCGACATCCCAAAGCTCAGCTGGTTTATATTCAGTGCTGGAAACTGCAGCCCATTTAAATAAGAATCAGCAATTTAATAGAAAAACCCTTTTGTTCAATTGTTCTTTCAGCGTATCAGTCACAATTACAACAGAGAAGGCTGGACACAGAGCAACCTGTGGCATTCGTGATGAACTGAGTTGAGTGAGGAGTCATCAGAACTCCATCCTGTATGTCTATTTCCATGAAAAGGAAGAGCATATTTAAGGACTCCTGGTATGATCAGGACAGGTAGCTGTCCAGAAGAAGGGATGAAAGAAGGTGAGCAAGAAAGAAAAACCAAGAGGAGGTGTTTTGGGAGTAAGGGCACCCTCCTAAAAGGACTGTCAGGTCATCATGGAGGACATTAGCCTGCAAATGCTGAGCTGTACACTGAAGTTTATCTTTTCAGTCTCTCCCTGTGTCTAGTAAGAAATTGTTAAATGTGCAGGAATCAAGAACTGCAACATACAATAGCACAACAAATCAATGCCCTTGGTATACACAAGTCTGGACAAAGCCTAAGCAAGTTTGTGGCTGAACCCTGAAATTCAGTCATGTCACATGATCTCAGTAAAGAAAAGGGAGAGCTGTGATTGGTCTGGAGCTGACTCAGGTAATGCTGTGTCCAAAAGGGTTGAGCCCACAGAGTAAAAGAATAAAAGCTCCAGAGCCTGAAACAGAGCAGTGGCCACTGTCTTCTAAAATTCAGGACTTGGGGAATAAGGTGGAAATTAACACTAAAATGGATCTTTTGTTTGCAAGTATAAAAGTATAAAAGTAAAAGAGTCTTAGTTTGAACCAAGGACAAATATCTTACTATAACAAAAACATTTGTAGGCGTTTTCTTTATTGGCTGACACCCACAGAACATTTACAAACAATCAGTATGTGTCATCTCCTCCCTCCAACTACAGAACTTGTTATATGTCAGGAAGACATGCAAATAAGTCTCTCTCTCCTCATGAAAATCAGCCAGCATTGACCCTGAAGCTCAGGCCAAGATCATCAGCCCGGATTCCCTGTTCTCCTTATTCAGAGATCAGCACTGAACATAGACCACACCATGGATTTCCGTCTGATTTTTGGTTTTCTTGTTGCTCTTTTAAAAGGTAATGCATCAGGAAAAAGAGATACTGAGTCCATCAGTGGACACGGGTGAGATGGATAGCGAGCTTGTATGGCAATTTACTAACAGGATTCTGTTTGCAGGTGTCCAGTGCGAGGCCCAGCTTGTGGAGTCTGGGGGAGACGTGGTGCAGCCTGGGGGCTCCCTGAAACTTTCCTGTGTATCCTCTGGATTCACTTTTACTAGCTACTGGATGCATTGGGTCCGCCAGGCTCCAGGGAAGGGCTTGGAGTGGGTTGCTCGAATTAATGAAAATGGTGATACAATACACTATGCACCGTCCCTGAAGGACCGATTCACCATCTCCAGAGACAACGCCAAGAACACTGTTTACCTGCAGATGAGCAAAGTGAGATCTGAGGACACGGCCACTTATTACTGTGCAAGACGCACAATGAGAGGACCTCAGTGTGGACCCAGACACAAACCTCACTGTGAGGCCGCTCACGACCGCCAGGGGGCACACAACACACAGAGAACACAGGTTCAGCTCAGGAGATGATGCAGAGAAGATTAAGCATTCTCAGGGGCTGGGCTGCCAGTTTTCTTACAGTTCTCTGGGAGGTCTCTCTACATGTATGTTCTGATGGGATCCGATGACGGCAAAACTGTACAGTCTCACTTGAAAGCACATGTCACCGTACCTGAAGGCACAGTATAAGCAAGTTCCGGGACATCCTAGAGTGTCTCTCTCTCCCTTCCTCTTCTCTCTCTTCACATTCAGGCAGAGCTTTGGTCATAGTTCTTGATCATAAAGCCACACATGTTTAAGGAATGAGCAACAGGGAGGTGGGGACGAGATCATCAGACCTTAAACGCCAGCAGGTCTCAAGCCTCCCCTCTCTGAGGCCTGTGTGTATCAGATCCAGATGTCGCCTGGCAGTGCTTTTAGATGACTCAGAGTATTATGACATCACCTTCTTCTCTGTTCACCATGAAAATGTGAGTGCACTGATGCCTTCAAGAAAATGTCAGGAGAAGTGAGGTTAAGAGAGATCTAGTCACCAAGAAAACCACACACACACTCACACATATGAGAGAGAGAGAGAGAGAGAAACAGATACAGAGAGAGACTCTGAAACAGAGACAGAGGTGGAATTTGCCATTGTTATGTTAATCTATCATGGGTCACTTTGGGTCTACGGGGTGACCTCTCATCACTGACAGAGCCAACCCATTTCTCTAAGATCTAGAGAAGTTTTAGCCTCAGGCTCTGGTAACTTTCCTTCACTCTGTGAGAAGCTAAGAATATCGGTCTTAGTTATTTTTCCATTACTGTGATAAACAGCATGGCCATGGCAACATTTTAAAATAATTTTTATATTACAAGTTATTCACTTTGTATCGTAGCTGTAGCTCCATCCCTGGTCCCTTTCCAATCCTGCCCTCCCTCTCTCTTCTCCCATGCTCCTTTCCAGTCCACTGATAGGGGAGGTCATTCTCTCCTTCCATCTGACCCTAGCTTATCAGGTCTCATCAGACTGTCAGCAATGTTTTTTTTTTTTTTTTTTTTTTTTTTTTTTTGTGTGTGTGTGTGTGTGTGTGTGGCCAAGTAAGCCTGGCCTCCCCTCAGGGTAAGTTGATAAAAAAGCCAGCCAATAAGTTCATGTCAGAGACAACCCCTGTTTCAGTTACTAGGGAGACTGAGCTGCCATTGGCTACACTGGGAATAAAGTGCTGATTCAGGATGCCACTAGAGACAGTCTTCTTTAAGAGTGAGAGGGAGAGAGAACAAACTCCAACAGTGTATTATTACCTAATTACATCTTTTATTTAATTATATTTTTATAATTTATTTACTTGACATCCCAATTGGGGGCGCCTCCCATGTCTCTCATACGGAGACTGAGCTGCCTATGGGCTACATCTGAGCAGGGTGCCTAGGTTCTCCTCATGCATGTTCCCTGGTTGGTGTATCTGTCTCTGCAGCATCCCCTGGGCCCAGATTTTTTGGTTCTGTTGGTCTTCCCCTGGAGCTCTGGTTCACTCTTCATCCTTCTATTCCCTGCTTTTTCCTAAGACTCTGTGAACTCTACTCAAAGTTTTTTGTATTTGTATCTGTTTTGATCCCCTTCTGGGTGGAGTCTTTCAGGGACATCTATGGTTGGCTGTCATTCTGTTTCCTCTCTTCAGCCTCTTCCACGGTCTATTTGATTTGATCTTCTGAATGAGAATTAAGCATCTTCCCTAGTGTCCTCCTTGTTATTTAGCTTGATATATGGCTAATATCCACTTATATGTGAATATATCCCACGTCTCTCTTTCTGGGTCAGGGTCACCTCCTTCAGGATGACGTTTTCTAATTCCATCTAATTGCCCACCAATTTCATGATTTCTTGTTAAAAGCTGAGTAGTATTCCATTTTGTAAATGTATTACAATTTCTGTTTCCATTCTTCGGTAGAGGGACATCTAGGTTGTTTACAGATTCTGGTTATTATGAATAAACTGTTATGAACATGGTTGAACAAATGTCCTTGTTGTATGGTGGAACATCTTTTTGGTATACAACTAAGGGAGGTATAGCTGATCTTGAGGAAGTGCTATTCCTAATTGAGAAAGCTCCAGATTGATTTCCAAAGTGGTTGTACAAGTTTTCCATCCCAGTAGCAGTGGAGAAGTGTTCTCCTTTCTCCACCTCCTCACCAGCGTGTGCTGTCACCTAAGTGTTTGAATTTGGTCATTCTGTTGTATTTAAGTTGGAATCTCAGAGTCATTTTGATTTGCATTTCCCCAATGACTAAGGATGTTGAGCATTTCTTTAACTCTTTCTCTGCTGTTTGAAATTCCTCTGTTGAGAGTTCTGTTTAGTGCTGTACCTCATTTTAATTAGATTATTTCATTTGTTGGAGCTTAATTTCTTGAGTTATTCATATATATTGGATATTAACCCCCTATTGAATGAAGGATTGGTGAAGATCTTTTTCCTGTCTTTAGGCTGTCATTTTATTCTGTTGACAGTGTCCTTTGCTTTACAGAAGTTTTATTTCTTTTTTCCTTTTTTTTTCAGTTTCCTGAGGTCCCATTTTTGATTGTTGAACTTAGAGTCTGTGCTGTTGGTGTTCTGTTCAAAAAGTTGTTACCTGTGCCAATGAGATCAAGGCTCTTCGCGATTTTACTTCTAATAGATTTAGGATGTCTGCTTTTATGTTGAGATATCTTGATCTATTTTGACTTTAGTGCAGGGTGTAAAGTATGGATCTATTTGCATTTTTCTACATGTAGACATCCAGTTTGACCAGCACCATCTGTTGAAGATGTTATTTTTTTTTTTAATTGTATGGTTTTGGTTCATTTGTCAAAAAACAAGTGTTCATAGGTGTGTTATTTTATTTCTGGGTCTTCAATTTGATTCCATTGTTCCACCAGTCTGTTTCTGTGCCAGTACCATGCAGCTTTTATTACAGTTGATCTATAGTAGAACTTGAGATCAAGGGTGGGGATACTTCCTGAAGATCTTTTTTTCTTACAGAACTGGTTTAGCTATTCTGGTCTTTGTTTGTTTGTTTGTTTTCCATATGACATTGAGATTTGTTCTTTCAAGGTCTGCAAAGAATTATGTTGGTATTTTGATGGGGATTGCATCTCCTTATATTCAGAAAGAAAATTTGTTAAAATCATGTGTAAAGTCTTGGAGAGACCAGGGAAAAAAGTGTATACCTAAACGTAGTAAAGGCAATATATGGCAAGCCTATAGCCAATATCAGACTAAATGGAGATGAATTTAAATCAGTTCCACTGAAATTGGGAACATGTAAAGGCTGCCCGATCTCCCCATGTCTACAGTATAATACTTGAAGTCCTAACAAGAGCAACAAGACAACTAACTGAGATAAAGGGGATACAAATTGGAAAAGAAAAGTCAAAGTATCACTATTAGCAGATGATATTGAAAGAAACAAGTTAACTTTACAGGTTTCTTTATAAATTTTATACCACGTATTACACTAAGTTCCTCCAGTACTTTTCCAGAAAGCAGGAGGAGAAGCTGGTGAATTGAGACAAGACCCACCCTGTTGAGAAGGAATGCCAAAGGTCTCCACCTGCTGTGGAGGAGTGTCCAAATCTGAAGTACCAGAAACTGTTGCCTGGCAACCAGGGGTAGGTGCGGGACTGGTCTTGGCCTCTAAAATAGAGCAATCATTTTAAAAGTCAACTACCCAACCCAATGCAGTGTTGCCAGGCTTGCAACCTTCGTGATTCCCAGGCTTTTTCCTTTAAAAACCCGGGACTTCTGTCTCTCGCTGCTGTTCCTCACTGGTTTGGGGGCAGCTACATTGTTTGATGGCTTGAATAAACCACTTGCAATTGCATTGATCTAGTCTCCTGAGTTCCCCTCATCTGTCTCCTGGAAATTAGGCTCCCCCTAGGCCTAACAATATGATAGTATACACAGGTAACCCCCAAAATTCTTCCAGGGAACTCCTACAGCTGATAATCACTTTCAGAAATGTGGTGGGATACAAACTTAACTCCAAAAAATCAGTAGCCCTTCTGTATGCAAGCCAGCCAAAAAGAAAAAAAAGAAAAAGAAACTAAGAAAACAACACCCTTCACAATAGCCACAAAAATATGAAGTATGGAACAACTTGCAAAAGATCCAAGATGGGGGTGCCATGAGGACACTGTGTCTGAGGAGCAGGACAGCAGTGTCAGGACAGTGACGAAGAAACTGATCTCTGGGCCCTAAAAAAATAGTGATCCTGTATCCCAGGTGAAAGAAAACTCCATGGTGTGGGAGTCAGTCAGGTCCACTCTCAAGTCACCCAGCCAGAACCTGGAAGAGATACAAGGTCACACATGCACTTAGTCGTCAGACCAGAGCCGCACCCCTGCATGTCCTGATCACCTTCCCAGGTTGAACTGTGGGCACCAAAACAGAAACTTGGAGTCCCAGTGGCAAGAAAACCCCACAGGGAAGGAAGCAAGGGGGACTGACCTTAGGTCACCCAGCCTATCCCTGGAAAAGTTACAGAAGACCAGCAGGTGCACAGCAACCATCCCTGAGCTGGGCTCCAGCCATGAGCACAGAGACCTGCTGCACACCCAACTCTCCATCACAGACAGAACTGTGTGCCCCAGGACACCAGAGACTGGGTGTCCCTGTCAGGAGAAAATCCCACATGGAAGGAAGCAAGAGGGACTGATTTCAGGTCACCCAGTCTATCCCTGGAAAAGGTCCAGTAGACTGGTGGGCACACAGCCACCAGCCTAGAGACCTGCTGGAGGCCCGACACTCCATCACAGACAGAACTGTGTGCCCCAGGACACCAGAGACTAGCTTTCCCTGTTGGGAGAAAACCCCCCAGTAGTGGAAACAGCAGGTCCCAGCACTCAGTCGATTCCCCACCACCACCCCAACACACATTGGAAAGTTCTAGGGAAAAGGTCTCAGGTTCCTGCCCAATCATCAGCTCAGAGTCATTGCCTGCCAATGGTGCTCTATGCACCACCCCAAACTCCAAAGACAGGGTCTTCCTGCTGGGAGAAAACCCCAAGGTGTGGGAAACATCTGGCCCCACCTCAGGACACCTAGCTCTCAAAAAGTTTCTGATTATCCACAAGCTCCAGACTCTAGCCTCCTGCTGCACACATGAGAGTGGTGCTCACCTGCCAGTGATTACCGCTTGGGTACTGGGGCACAGAGCTCCAACCTCAGACCTACAGAAGCCTGGGATCACCGAGATCAACCCCAGATACTGCTCCAAGGGGCAACAGCTATCCCTAACAAAACTGACAAACCACAGGACACCCAGGTTACAGCAGCAGCTCACTAATTTACAGCAAGAAATCCAGAAGCAGGGCAGCTGTCTCCAGAACTTCTCTGGGTGAGAGAAGAGCCCTCTCAACTAACAAGGACCACAGTTACCACTCAGGTCTGTATGCCTGAGGTGAACTGTGGCAATTCCTGAAAAACACTGGCCATTCTGTGGCCATACCCAAAAGTTTAGTAGTCCTCCTTCAGGAAAAATTATCTTCCTGCCAAGGGATTCTCCCCACCACAGTATTCCAGGAAGCACCAGAAACTAACACCCAACACCTAAGATAGCACAATGGGTAGAGGCCAGCGTAAAACCTAAACCAACAAAAGACAGAGCAATGTGGCATCTCCAGAACCCAGTCATCCAGGGACATATACCACGTTTTTTCCCCCAGTCATTTGTTGGCAGACGTGGAGTTTACTTGAATAATTTAGATCTTGTAGGAAATCTTGCATAAATAACCATTTATGTAAGAATTATTTCTCATGTTACAAATATTTCTTAGGCATGAACAGTTGTGGTCATTTGGGTAAGTTTGGTATGCCCCTGCCTGCAAAAGCAAACATTAATTTTGTGTATATGAAAGAAAATTGAAAATTCTCATAACTTAGGAGTTTTAAATTTTTCCATTATCCTCATCACTACCACCACCTGTAAATCAATTTTCTCAGCAAAATGAATGTGTTGGTATTTTATTTTTAAATTAAGAGGTTAGGCCTTGATATTATATCCACAGAGTCTATACAGGTCTCAGGGAAGGATGCTTCCTCAGACAGGGGTCAGGACTTGGACCTCAGCATCATTTGCCTGTCTCAGGTTCTTCTCCTTCTTCTTCTTCTTCTTCTTCTTCTTCTTCTTCTTCTTCTTCTTCTTCTTCTTCTTCTTCTTCTTCTTCTTCTTCTTCTCCACCTCCTTCTTCTCCTGCTGCACTAGGTTCTTATCTAAGAAAGACCCATCTTCATGAATATGCAAATTATGAAAGTGTATGGTTGTTACATACAGAGATGTGTCCACCCTAAAACAATTTGTGCTCAGTGTCCTCCCCACAGTCAGTGAACACTCTGGCCCTCACCATGGGATGGAGCTGGGTCATCCTCTTCCTATTGGCAGCATCTACAGGTAAGGGGCTCCCCAGTTCCAACTCTGAAGTGCAGACAGGGACTGAGGTGACACTGCCATCCACTCTGCCTTTCTCTCCACAGGTGTCCACTCCCAGGTCCAGCTGCAGCAGTCTGGGGCTGAGGTGGGGAGACCTGGGTCCTCAGTGAGGCTGTCCTGCAAGGCTTCTGGATACACCTTCGCCAGCTACTATATGAGCTGGGTGAAGCAGAGTCCTGGACAGGGGCTGGAGTGGATTGGATATGTTTATGGAAATGATGGTTCTATCAGCTATAACCAGAAGTTCCAGGGCAAGGCCACACTGACTGTACACTCATCCTCCAGCACAGCCTTCATGACACTCAGCAGCCTGACAGCTGAGGACTCTGCGGTCTATTACTGTGCGAGACAAGCACACATTGCTGCACCCACATCCTGAGTGTGTTACAAAAACTGGAGGGGCAGGAAGCTGCCCTAAAAGCGAAATGAGAGAAAAGATTGGCCTGAATGTTGGCTTAGAAATAGTCAGTGTATAGCAGAAACTTGAGTTTTGACAAAGGAGCCAAAAATATGTGATAGAAAAAGGGTAGCATCTTCAACAAATGGTGCTGGTCTAACTGGACATCTACATTTAAAAATATGCAAATAGATCCGTATTTATCACCCTGAACAAAAGTAAACTCTAAATGGATCAAAGACATCAACATAACACCAGACGCACTAAATGTATTAGAAGAAAAATTTTGGAACAGCCTGAAACTCATTAGTACTGGAGACAACTTCCTCAACAGAACACCAACAGCACAGGCCCTAAGATCAATAATTAATAAATAGAGTCTCATGAAACTGAAATGCTCCTGTAAAGCAAAGGACACTGTCCATAGGGAAAAATGACAGCCTACAGACTGGGAGAAGATCTTCACCAACTCTGTAGATGAGAGGGAGCTAATATCCAAAATATATAAAGAACTCAATAAATTTAATACCAACCAACCAAATAATCCAATTAAAAAAATGAGGTACAGAGCTAAAGAAAGAATTCCCAACAGAGGAATATTGAATAACAGAGAAACAAAGAAATGCTCAATGCTCTTAGTCACCAGAAAAATGCAAACAAAAAAGACTCTGAGATTCCATCTTCCAGCCATCAGAATGTCTAAGGTAAAAAACTCACATGACAGCACATGTTGGTGAGGTTGTGGAGAAAGGGGAACCCTCCTCCATTGCTGTTGGGGGTGCAAACTCGTACAACCACTTTAGAAATCCATCTGTCACTTTTTTCTGAAAATTGAAAACAGCTTTACCTCAAGGCACAGTTATAGCATTCCTGAGTACATGCTCAAAATATTCTCTACCATACAACAAAGTCTTTGGGCAGCTAAGTTCATAATGGCATTATTCACAATAGCCCGAAACTGGAAACAACCCAGATGTCTCTCAACTGAACAATGGATAAGAAACTGTGGTAAACTGTGGTAACTGCAATGCTACTTAGGTATTAAAACAAGGACATTATGACATTTGCAAGCAAATGGAGGGATCTGGGGAAAAAAATCCTGAGTAAGGTAACCCAGACCCAAAAAGATAACCATGGTATTTACTCATTTACAATCAGATATTAGTCATATAATACAAGATAACCATGCCAAAATACACACACACACACACACACACACACACACACACACACACACACACACACACACACAATCCTAAGAAACAAGGAGCACCCTAAGGGAGCATGCTATATTCTCATTCAGAAGGGCAAATAGAATAGACACCAGAAGCAGTTGAAGAGAGGGATCAGGAAGGAAACCTACCAGAGATTTCCTCTGAAAGACTCCACCCACCAGGGGATGAAATTAGATTCCGAGACTCACAACCAAATTTCAGGCAGAGTTCAGAGACTCTTATGGAAGAGATGGGAATGGAAGAATCCAGAGGGGAAAGTAGCTCCACAAGAAGAACAACAGAGCCAATAAATCTGGGCCCAGGGGGCGCCTGCAGGGACTGATGCATCATCCAAGGACCATACATGGAAAGAACCTAGGTACCTTTTCAGCTATAACCCATGGAGAGCTCAGTCTCCATGTTTGGTCCCTAGTAAGGGGAGCAGGGGCTGTCTGTGATATGGACCCTGTTGCCTGCTCTTTAATCACTTTCCCTTAGGGGTATGTCTTGCCAGGACACAGAAGAAGAGGATGCAGAAGAACACGGCTGGCTCAGCCTGGTTTCAGAGGAATAAAGAATTTAGTATAAGTAGTTTTATAAAGCAGCATGATTTATTATTATTATTATTATTATTATTATTATTATTATTGTTATTTTGCTAAAGGTCCCAAATGAGCCCTATCATCATGACACCATAGATTTTTCCTAGTAAGAGTCAATAGTTGATGAGTTTATCTTAGTTACACTTTGGCTCCAATTTATTTAAGTCACATGTATCTGTTATGCAGAGGCAGGAACTGTAGGGACAGAAAATCCCCATAATTATAGACATGTAACAGCCAAAGAGAGAAGGCAGAGGCATGGTATGCTCCACAGAAGTCCCAGATCTTTCCTTTTATGGAAGGTGAAATAAAATCAATAAAGCAAAATCAAACTTGACTAGGCACAGGAAGAGAAAGAGAAAAACAAAATATCGGTACCATCAGGGCATAGATCCACCTGCTGGTTTCCATTCACCTGAAAATTCCAAATTTTCCTTCACTTAAGGACCTGTCTACTATCCAGTCAGATGAGGGAGTGGCTGAGTGAAGATGTCCAGGCTCCTGTTGCTTTTGATAACAGAGCTGTCCAAAACTCATATCCACAACAACGGATCTTCCCTATCATGAGTCCAGGCTATCCTTCTAAAATACTAAAAGCTAAAAAAGGCTTCACTATCACATTAAATATTCCCAACGCAGGGCACAGAATGGGTAGATTTGATGCATTAGCTATTCTCATACCTACACCAAAATGGGTTGGCTTGAACACATTAACTATATACTCAGAGGCCTCACTAATGCTTCCACATAAAATTAAGGAAAGAATTCAAAGACTTCCCCTTAAAGAAAGCCCAGATTGAGTCCTCTACTTCTCTCTCCTTGTGTCTTCTGTTGTTCCTTTTGGTTGTTGTGTTATATGAGTCTGAGTTTATATCTCCATCTCTCCATATCTATTGAATTGATTTTTCACTCATCTCTCTCTGTCTCTCTCTCTCTGTCTCAATTCCTATCTCCCTCATTCTCTCTCGGCATGTGTCTTACAAAAATCACTATTTACCAAGCAATATTGATATGCTATGTTCAAATAGTCTATGTATTCATTTTATAAGATTTATTCAAAATCTCATTTGTTTTCAGCAAATGATTGTCATAAGATATATAATAACACACATGCAATAGTCTGTAGTAAGACACATGGAATAGCAAACACCTTAGGATCAGAACTCTGCATTACCTTAGGTTTTAGAAGTTGATTACATGGGAATCCAAGGCAGGTAAGGCTGGTAGTGACATTTTTCTCCTAAAGGCAACTTAAAGGGACAGGTGCACACTGCGTTATAGTAGTCTTCATTCTTAAGTGACATCAAGGTGTGTTACTTCCCCTGACTGGGAAGTCCATAAAATCTTTAGCCTCTGAGAGTATAAGTGATATTTTTATCATTGTGACTTTCATAAGTGTAATTACTCTAAGATGGTTCAATGTAATCAAAAACTATTTTTAACAGAACTCACATAACAACTTATAAATGCACATGTTGACTGCTAATAGGTTCTGAGATTATGCGTTATTCTCTAGTCTCTTATTTTCTTCCTTCCCAATCTCACTGCCCTGATCTGCACTCTAATGCCTAATGAGAACACTGAACTACACTGACACAGCACCATTTTTCCCAGTCTATAGGAGGTAACGTTTCCTATAGAGAATTTGGTTTATATAAATGCTGTAGAGCCTGGTAATCTCAAGGGTTTGATGTCAGTGAGAAGTCTCTTTAGCTCAGAACATTTATTTTACATGTTACTCTAGAAAACATTACCTCCCAATAACCAATATGAATGTTCTGTGCTTACAATGGATGCAGTTTTATGGAGAATATGTTATGGCAGGCTTGAATCCTCTAGGAGAAATCTATATTAAAGATAATGCAAACCTATGTTGAAGTTATAAATTGTTCGAAATATCAGTGACTTTTAAGAACATCTTCCTGTCTCCTCCAACTTGAAAGCAAGGAATGGTCAGAATGCAGGGGATCATATACTTCAGGCCACTTGCTGAATGAGACTCTACAGTGTACTGGGGTTGCATTACCCAAGTGGCTGTAAAACCTTAGTTCAAGGCCTTTTCTGATACCTGTTGCATCACTACAGAGCACACAAAAATAAGTTCTTATTTCACCAGGTAAAGGTGGAGAGACATTTCTTATGCTCCAAAGCCCATTGCTCTTCTGAAATCTTCTGTAATGTAGAGGATATCAACACCACCATGGATCTTCTTTTTCAAATACAATCCATGCAGTCAGGATAAAATGAAATGAATGGTTCTCTCGCCAGTGATTTAGTGAGGATTGGGGAAGGGTGCATCAACACGAAGACTAAGACAGTTATGAATGTTGTGTTGTAGTTTTGAGCAGACTTGGCCCATGCAAGTTTCATAGGGCTGACATCAGGTGGGACAGGCTGTGTTTCTCAAAGAGAGCCAAAGCTTCGGTTCTCCACCAAATTACACCTTACATCTGCCATGATGTATCCCAATAATCCAATATTTCTAGGACAATCTTCCTGCCATGTAAGAGACACCTGAGAGACTTTATTACTGTCAATAAACATTTCATAGCAAGCCCTACATGGGAGTGATAATAAAATGGAGACAATGTGCCATCAAGGTAAACACAGAGGGACAATTCTGTAACTCTATCATTTTCAAATTGTATCAACTTCATATAATCAATAGCATTGTTAAATATTTGTTGCCATGATGCTGCAAAAGGGAATCCTTAAAATAAATTAAATGTGGAGAACCCAAGAAACAGGTGAAGAGAGAAGGGTGTCTTCTGACTCTACACAGCAGTTTTCTCCTCAGTTAACCACATATAAAACCCCAGGAAAGCATGTCTCATGTCAGCTGGATTCTTTGGATTGAAGGACACAAGATCTGACAGAGATCACTGCAGTTGATCCTAAAATTTATGTTACTATGCTGGAAGCTACAGAAACAAAAACTCCACAGTTCAAGGCCTTCCTAGTCCCTCTGAAGACAGTTTAATCTCACAGTAGAATCAATCCCCCCCCCCCCGGAAAACTAAGGCTTGACACTATTTTCTCATGGAGACACAATTCCAAGGCTCATCTTTCAGAGAATTTACCCACAGTCAGTAGAAATGTAGTTTTTTTGTGGGGTGTGTAGAAGGCATCCATTTCCATTGCATGACCTTAAACTTCAATGATTCTCTCCTCTGTCTAGAGGAGCCGTGTATCAGTGAGAAGAGGGTATTGAATTCACCCACAGTCACTTCATTGGGTTTAATCTGTACTTTTGTTACAGATTATGTCTTTTATAAATTTTTGTCTTTTATAAATTTTTCTCCAAAATTTGCTGTGTATATTTAAGCGTACAAAAATATTGTAATATTCTTTTGTTGGATTCTTCACTTCATAAATATATTGCAATCTATTTTATCTCTTATATCTAATTTTGCATTGATATTAATCCAGTCACACATATCTGTTTGTCTCCTAGTTGCATTTGCTTACAGTGCCTTTTTGCCAGCTCTAAGCTAAAGTGATGTGTGCTTTAATGGTGAAGTCTCTTTCTCAGGACAGCAACAAGAGCGGTCTGATTTTCTAATCAGTTCTACTACTCTTCCATTAGTTTGAATTAACTAAATATTAAGAGTTACCTTTGGAGCTTCTCAGACGACAGTAGTAGTTTGGCTTATGTCTGCAGCCCTTAGAGTATCACTGATAGTGACAGGGGTTGGCTCTCTCCTGTGGGGTGTGTCTCAAGTTAGGCTAGTCATTGGTTGGCCATTTGCTCAAACTGCTATAACTTTGTTCCTGCCCATCTTGTGGGCAGGGTAAACTTTGGGTCAAATGTTTTGTAGGTGGGTTGGTGTGCCCTTCCTCCACTGAAAGTCCTGCCTCGCTATAGGGGTGACCACTTCAGTGTCCATATTCCTGTGCTGCTGGAAGTCTCAGCTACAGTCACCCCACATCCTCCCAGGAACCTACCCTGACCCAGGTCTCCAGCTTGTCAGGAATATTCCCACCCAATGGCTTCCCTTCTCTATCCTAGCCCTACTGCCTCCCACCCCTGCATTCCTGCACCTGGTCTCCACCTTAGGTTACCTCCCTTCCCCTCCCCCACCCAGTTTCACCCAGCAGCAGATCAAATCAGATGTTGAAGAACCACAGCCAAACATTAGACAGAGAGATGGGAATCTTGGGAAGAGTTTAGAGAAGGATAGATGGACCTGAAGTGGATAAGATCTCCATAAGAAGACCAACAGAGTCAACTATTCTAGGGCCATGGGGGCTCATAGACACTGAACCACCAACCTCAGTAAATGCATGGCCTGGACCTAGGCCCCCTACACTTATGGATATGACAGACAGCTCAGTCTTCAGGTGGTTCCTTAGCAAATGGATCAGAGGCTGTCACTGACATAGATGAAATTTCCTGCTTTGGATCAATTTCCCCTAGCTGAGGAGCTATCTTGGGCCTCAATGGAAGAGGACCTGCTTAGACCTAATATAACATGAGGTGTTAGGTTGAGATGGTAGGTGGTAGGGGCTCCCTTCTCTGGGAAGAAGGGGAGGCAAGGAATATGGTTAGAGGGTGCCACTGGGAGGGGAAGAAGGAGGTGGCTGTGACAGGCATGTAAAGTGAATAAATAGAGGTAAATAAATAAATAAATGAAAAAGGAGTTATTTTTGGCAGCATATTCTTAAATCCTCTCACTTTATTGTCTGTGGTGTTTTCTTAGAACTTTGGATTAACTGTTCTGGAATTGTTTACTCACTCCCTTTGACAATGATTGCATTTATTCTCTTCAGGTTGAGTATTCCATTATTCATTACTCTCCATTGAGATGAATCATGAGTTGCTTTAGCCATTTTTATTGTGGAAAGTTTTTATTTTTCTTTCAATTTTGACATATACTGTTAGTGTATGTTCTCTTCCTACATGGTTAACATTTTTCATTGTCCTCCACTACAGGAATCTTTACAGTGTTACAGAAGATAGTAGAAGGAAAAATACATCCCAAGAAAACGAACTACTTTCAAGAAAACACAGGAAATAACTGAAATCACTACAGCAAAACAAAAGGGAGCCAAGCACATAAATACATTACCACAGCCAACATCAAGATCAAAGGATCTAACAGCCACTGGTCATTAATCTCTCTCAACAAAAAGACACAGGCTAAGAGAATGAATGTGTAAATAAGAACCAACAATCTGTTGCATACAAGAAACACACCTAAGTCACAAAGATAGATATAACCTGAGAGTAAAGGGCTGGAAGACAGTTTTCCAAACAAATGGACTCAAGAAGCAAGTAGGAGTAGCCATTCTAATATCTAATAAAATAGACTTTCAACCAAAATTAATCAAAAGAGATGGGGAAGGACACTTCATACTCATCAAGGGAAAATTCCACCAGGAAGACATCACAGTCATGAACATCTATGCCCCAAATACAAGGCCACACACATTTGTGAAAGAAACATTGATAAAACTTGAACCACACATTAATAGTGGGAGACTTCAACAAAGGACACTCTCAACAAAGGACAGGTCAACAAAACAGAAATTAAACAGAGAAACTATCTCCAACAGAGGTCATGAAACAAATGGACCTAACAGACATCTACAGAATGTTACACTCAAACACAAAAGAATTTACCTTCTTCTCAGCACCTCATGGAACCTTTTCCAATACAGACCATAGAGTTGGTTACAAAGTAAGCCTCAACAGATACAAGAAGATTGAAATAATCTCTTGTATCCTGTCTGATCGCCTGAACAGAACACCAACAGCACAGGCTCTAAGAGCAAAAATCAATAAATGGGACCTCATGGAATTGAAAAGTTTCTGTAAAGCAAAGGACACTGTTCTCAGATCAAAAACGGATTGGCCTATTCTTTGATTGGCCTACAGATTGGGAAAGGATACTCACCAACCCTATATCTGACAGAGGGCTAATATTCAGTATATCCAGTTTAACTCAAGAAGTTAAACAACAACAAATCAAGCAATCCAATTAAAAAATGGTGTACAGAGTTAAAAAGAGAATTCTCAATAGAGGAATATTGAACGGCAGAGAAACACTTAAAGAAACATTCAACATCCTTAGTTATAAGGGAAATGCAAATCAAAATGACCCTGAGATTTCATCTTACACCCATCAGAATGGCTAAGATGAATAACTCAAGTGACAACACATGCTGGAGAGGATGTGGAGAAAGGGGAACCCTCCTCCACTCCTGTTGGAAATTCAACTTGTACTACCACTCTGGAAATCAATCTGGCACTTTCTGAGACAATCAGAAATACTGCTTCCTCAAGATCCAGCTATACCACTCCTAGGTATATATTCAAATATTCTCAAGTATACAACAAAGACATTTGTTCAACCATGTTTGTAGCAGCTTTATTTGTAATAGCCAGAACCTGGAAACAGCTCAGCTATTCTTCAGTTGAGATAAGGACACAGAATTTTGGTACATCTAAACAATGGAATATTACTTAGCAAACAAACAAACAAAACAAACAAACAAACAAACAAGGAAATCATGAAATTTGCAGGCAAATGGTGGCAACTGAAAAGATCATCCTACGTGTGGTATCACAGAAGCAGAAAGACACACAGGATATATACTCACTCATAAGTGGATATTAGACATATAATATAGGATAAACCTACTATAATCTGTACACCTGAAGTAGCTAAACACGAAGCAGGACCCTGGGTAAGATGCTCAATCCACATTCAGAAAGGCAAAGAGGATGGACATCAGAAGAGGGAGAAAACAGGACAGAAGCCTACCACAGAGAGCCTCTGAAAGGCTCTAACCTACAGGGTATTAAGGCAGATGCTGAGACTCATAGCCAAACTTTGAGCAGAGTGCAGGGAATCTTATGAAAGATGTGTTAGATAGTAAGACCTGGAGAGGACAGGAGCTCCTCAGGGAGAGCAACAGAACCAAAAAATCTGGACACAGGGGTCTTTTCTGATACTGATACTCCAACCAAGGCTCATTCATGGAGATTACCTAGAACCCCTGCACAGATGTAGCCCGTGGCAGTTTAGTGTCCATGTTGGTTACCTAGTAATGGAATAGGGACTGTCTCTGACATGAATGGATTGGCCTATTCTTTGATCACCTCCCCCTGAGGGGGGAGCAGCTTTATCAGACCACAGAGGAAGACAATGCAGCCACTTGTGATGAACCATGATAGACTAGGATTAGAAGGAAGGAGAGGAGGACCCCCCCATCAGTGGACTTGGGGTGGGACATGGGTGGAGAAGTGGGAGGGAAGGTGAGATTGGGAGGGGGGATGGAGGGAGCTTCAGGGGGGATACAAAGAGCATAAACTGTAATTAATAAAAATAAAACATACCAGATAAAAATAATTAAATTATTTCCTTTTTATTCATTTAAAAATTAGTATTCCTTTATAGAAATAAAGCCTCCATGAATACCACCATCATCATTAATTGGTTTATTAATTAAAAGTTTTTGGTGTCTCAATTTTTCCAATATATGCCTTCAGGTATTCTACAGTGATAAATTGGTTTCCATTTTCCAATCTGGATGCATTTTCTTTGGCATTTGTGACTGGCGCTAAGGCTAGGATATCAATAATATGTAGTTACCATGGGTTCAGTGGGCGCATTTATATTGTTCTGATGAATAAAGTGGTTCCTTACTATTTATAATGTTGTTTTCCAGCATGTGCTCATTTCTGTTGACAATCTGTAATTCCATCCGTTTGCATATTGCATCATTTTTATTGCTGTGAAATCTCATGTGTATGTGTGTGTTTATCACTAAATTTAATGTTAGATTTTTGTCTCTATAATGAATTCCTGACACAGAAATTGGAGCTTAAACTCTCTCAGCTCAGAGTATCTGGGTTTCAGTTCATCACAGGAGGGAGGGAGCAGCTCAGATACAGGTGTGTGAAACACAAGCTAAGACAATTTTCAGGCTCACCACATTTAAAACTTTTATATTTTCTCAACATTTTAGATGGCTGTAAACTACCATAGTTACAGTGAGATGAACAGAACTGTCTATGACAGGGCAGGGTGAAGGAAAGCAGAGAGCAGGCATGACCAAAAATCCAAAGACAGTGTCCTGATGAAGCAGTGGCTGTGACCATGGCTTACTAGCAGCCAAAGTTCACACAAGATTCCACGTCTGTCCAGCTCTGTGGCACTGAGACGACAGCCTGTGCAGCAGGTGCAGAGGGAAGCTGAGGACCAGCTTCCCGTGTGTGAAATTGTCCCTTCTTGCAATGTTTCTTATTTCTACAGTTATATTTTATATTACATTTGTGGTAAAACAACATGAGTCCTAGGCTTTCCTCAGTCTTGCCAAAAAGTGAAGGATTATCTTAGACTTTGGATCTTCCTGCACCATCCCCAGATTTCAGATTTCTTGGATATAAGGACTCTATATGCCATCTTCTAATATAAAGAGTTCTTTAATTGTTTTCCAGATCCTTATCAGAAATACTTTTTTTGTGGAACATTTTATTTTCATCTCAAACTAAAGTTCTACAAGAGGCTTACTTTGAGTACTTTTGTTCTTGCAGATGTCTAAGACAAATACTTCTGTCACAAAAAATCTCCAACTTTCCCTTCTGTTTCCATCTCAAGAAATGCTTATGGAGCATGCTATGTATATTCAGATTACTGTAACTATTTTCATATTAGGCAGATGTTATAGAGAGTTATCAGGCTCATGCCACACTCTGTCTCCTAGTCAAGACCAACCACAGCTCTCTGCACAGACATTGGGCTCACTGCCCCAGTGTTCCACTGCAATAGTTGAGAGTCCTGCCCAGAACAAGCCAAAAATTTCATGGCCATATTCTAATTGATGGCCTCCCGAGAGATCTCTGCCAGAATATCCATTACCTGTGCACCCTGCAGTGTGGATCCCTCCAACTAGCACGGTAGTGGGACTGTTTCTTGTGGGGGAAACATTACAGGAAGTTTCATTCTGTGGGTAGCAGATTTCAGAACCTTAGGAGGAATATCTGTTGGTTGATAATGGTTCACCCTGATGATGGCACCTTAGGGAAAATCAGCATGGACATTAAAAACTGGTTTTGGTCTGCATTTTTCCCTGACTAAGATTTTTTTAATACTTTAATGTTCCTGTTTATGCTTAAAAGGAATTTTATTTGGAAAAATACACACTTGACCTGTCATATTTCTCATCAGTTTAATTTGATAAACTTCTTTTTCCTGATGGCTCTCAGCATTTCTAGAGACTTTAACTGTGGTAAACTTGCATTAAATAAACCATCTACCATATTTTTTTCCATTTTGCTCATTTTTCCTTTCTTTCCTAAAAATGCTTGATTTAGTTTAGGTTGATATAATGCATGGTTTTTATGACTTATTCAATTATTCCTTGTTATCAGTTTCTTTGATTCATTTAATGTTTTTTTTTATTTTTCAATTTTAATTTTATTTTTAGTAATTACAGTTTATTCACGTTGTATGACAATTGTAGCCCCCTTCCCCATCCCTTCCGTATCTCACCCTTCCTTCCTTTTCTTTTCCTGTGCCCCTCCCCTAGTCCAATGATAGGGGACGTCCTCCACCCTTTCCATCTGACTCTTGTCTATCAGATCTCATCAGGCCTGGCTCCATTGTTTTCTTCAGTGGACTGGTAAGGATTCTCCCCCTTCAGGTGGAGGTGATCAAAGAGCCAGCCCATGAGTTCATGTCAGAGACAGTCCTTGTTCCTATTAATGGGGAACCCTCTTGGACACTGATCTACCATGGGCTACTTCTGTGCAGGGGTTCTAGGTTATCTCTATGCATGGTCTTTTTTGGAGTATCAGTCACACAAATGACCCCTGTGCCCAAATTTTTCATTCTGTTGCTCTCTTTATTGTTTACAAAGTGAAATTGCACTGTCTGATTCTATCTTAACCCCTCTCACAATCTTCTTGTGTGTAGATTACAGAAGTGTGTAAAATACCTTAATTCTCATTTTATAACTTTTGCACAGTACAAAATATAGGACCTGTTTCTTGCTACTGTTTCTGTTTTCTACAGTTGTTATACTTTCAATGTTGTGTGTGTGAGTGTGTGTGTGTGTGTGTGTGTGTGTGTGTGTGTTTATAAAAGTATGCTTGTGCAAGGTGTATCCGTGAGAGAACAACATTTCAGGATTTGGTCCTCTCCTTCCCCTTTGCTGATGTAGGATTTCTGTTGTTTCTGCTGCTGTGTTGTACACACCAGACTTCCCATGAGTTTAAGGGCAAAGTTCATGTTACACTCTCCCCTCTCTGGGTAGGCATGTTAGGTTTACATGTACTTGCTACCAAACAATGCATTTTATGTGGGTTTCAGGATTGAACATAGGGTGCCAGAATTGTGTAGCATAGGCATTTAATTATGATCAGTTTCAGTGACATGGCAGTAGTTATTCTTTAAGACAATTAGAAACACAAACACAGTAAACCACATTTTGCCATGTTTCTCTGTAGGCTGAGTTTCTGATCAGATCTATCGCGAATGGTCACCTTGTTCCACCATGTGCTGATGAATGGAGGTTTTGGTTCTAAATCCCTCAATCTCAGAGACTCTGGGAAGAGATTGTTTAAAGATAATGAGCTTCATTCCCATGCTGAGGATATGCAGTCTGATCCTGTCACCTGTTCATCTGATTGATTTCATGGGCCAGTATGTGAAAATTCTCCTGCCTCCTTTCTACACTGATTCCTACAGAATTGAGTTTCTCCTCAATTTGAATGGGACATAGATTACCTTTGTTTAGATGTGTGTCTGTGTGTTTCTCTCTCTCTCTCTCTCTCTCTCTCTCTCTCTCTCTCTTTCTCTCTCTCTCTGTGTGTGTGTGTGTGTGTGTGAGAGAGAGAGAGAGAGAGGGAGGGAGGGACAGAGAGAGAGAAAGAGAAAGACAGAGAGAGAGAGAGAGAAATCAGCTTGTGGTCTTCTTAGATTTCTGAGTTTGTATTTAGGTGCTTTTCATCAAATTGACTTGTTTTGAAATATTTACACCAGAAATGTTCATATACACATTTTGCTACCCGACATTTTGGTTTCTAAAGCAACATCTTTGACCTCCAATGTTGCATATCTGCCCTCATAGCTCTTCTCTACTGTTTCCAATTTTGTCTGTCTGTCTGTTTAACTGTTAAACAACCTTGTGTGCTTATCATCACTAATGACCTGCGCTTATGGAGAGCAATCTGCCCTGTGTGGATGTAATCATCCTGATTCCTTGCTTTGAATCTCTCTCTCAGCAGCTTTGCTTCTGCCAGGTTCAGTCTCTCCACGCTCCACAGTTTTTGTAGTGATACTGAGCATCTGACTACCAACCCTGTCTAAACCTGTGTTTAGATGTGTGTGTGTGTGTGTGCATGTCCTGCCTCATGTACAAACATTGGTCCCTCTTCAGTTTCTGTCCTGTGAAGATTAGGATGTGACCTGTTATTTGATAACACTATTCTGCAATGATATCCAAAAGCTCATTTGGTTTATCTTCAGTGCTGGACACTCGCAGCCAATTTAAATTTGAATCAGTAATTTAATAGAAAAACCTTCTGTTCAATTGTTCTGTGGGCATATCAGTCACCATTAAAGCAAAGATGGCTGGACACAGAGCAGCCTTATGAAATTCTGGTTGAATTGAGTTGAGTGAGGAATCAAACAGAACTCCATCCTGTATATCTATTTTTCCATGAAAAGGAAGAGCAAACTTAAAGACTACTGATAAAATCAGTACAGCCTAGGATAGAGCATGAAAGAAGGTGAGCAAGAATGAAAAGTCAAGAGGAGGTGTGTTGGGAGTGATGGCATCTTTCTGAAAAGCCTATATGGGCAACATGGAAGTCAAATGCTGAGCTATACAGTGAAGTTCATCCTTTTAGACTCTCCCTGTTTCTAGTAAGAAATTGGTAAATGTGCAGGAATCAGTAACTGAAACAGTCAATATCATAACAATTTAATGCTCTTGGGAACACACAAGTCTGGATGAAGCCTATCAGGTTCCTGGCTGAACTCTGGAATTCAGTCATGTCACATGATTTGAAAAAATAAAGGGGGTTTCCACTATCAGGGGACAACTGTGCGTGTGCTAGAGCTGACTCAGATGATGCTATTGAAGAGTTTAAGGTAGCCTGGGTGACTCCATTTTGAAATTATGAGCCATCTTGACTGGGAGCTGAACTCAGGTACCAGGGAATTATCACAGAAGGTGCACTGGGCAGAAAACAAAGTTAACTCTCCTAGCAACAGCTTCTAGGAAATATCAGAAAATAAATACTTGATAGAAAATAGAGACAATCTCCCTGGCAATAATCAATGAGTATCAGTTGGGAAACTTCTCCCCAACTTTCCAGATATAGTTTAGAAGAATGGCAATTGTGATTATGTAGAAGGTCACCTCACCCCTATTTACCCAATCTTGTGATGTCAAGGCATGAACCCCCCTGTTTGCTGTCCTGGAAACACCCTGCTTGCGGTTTTTCCCTTTAAAACTCCTGCTCAGTCAGGGCTCTGGGTCCCACTGGTCTACTGCTGTGTCAGTGAGACTTGGCTCTCAAGTTCGATTGCTCTCATAATAAAGCTCTCTTGCTCTTTCATCGAGTTATCTCTGGTGGTCTGTGAGGGTCTCGTGATCCTGGCACATATATAACTATAACCATCAGGGTTGAGCCCACAGAGTAAAAGAAGAAAGCTCCAGAGCCTGAAACAAAACAATGCCCCCTCCCCTCTATTATTCAGGACTCAGGAAATAAGGTTGAAATTAGCACTAATACACATCTTTTCTTTACAAGTATAAAAGGAAGTAAAAGAGTCTTAGTATGAAGAAAGGGAAAAATAGCTTACTATGACAGAAATATTTGCAACCTTTTGTTGTTGTTGTTGGCTGACTCCATCAATACATCAACAAACATCCAGTAAGTGTCTTCTCCTGTCTACATCTACAGAATATTTATATATCAGGAAGACATGCAAATAAGGTTTCTCTCTCCTCATGAAAATCAGTCAGCACTGACCCTGAAGCTCAGGCCAAGGAGATCAGCCCGGATTCCCTGTTCTCCTTATTCAGAGATCAGCAGTGAACAAAGACCTCACCATGGATTTCCGGCTGATTTTTGGTTTGCTTGTTGCTCTTTTAAAAGGTAATGCATCAAGAAGAAGAGATAGTGAGTCCATCAGTGGACACGGGTGAAATCGATAGTGAGCCTGCATGGCAGTTTCCTGACAGGATTCTCTCTGTTTACAGGTGTCCAGTGCGAGGCCCAGCTTGTGGAGTCTGGGGGAAGCGTGGTGCAGCCTGGGGGCTCCCTGAAACTTTCCTGTGTAGCCTCTGGATTCACTTTTACTAGCTACTGGATGCATTGGGTCCGCCAGGCTCCAGGGAAGGGCTTGGAGTGGGTTGCTCGAATTAATGAAAATGGTGATACAACACACTATGCACTGTCCCTGAAGGACCGATTCACCATCTCCAGAGACAACGCCAAGAACACTGTTTACCTGCAGATGAGCAAACTGAGATCTGAGGACACGGCCACTTATTACTGTGCAAGAGGCACAATGAGGGGACCTCGGTGTGGACCCAGACACAAACCTCATTGTGAGGCCGCTCACGACCGCCAGGGGGCGCACAACACACAGAGACCACAGGTTCAGCTCAGGAGATGATGCAGAGAAGATTAAGCACTCAGGGGCTGGGCTGCCTTTTTTCTTACATTTCTCCAGGACTTCTCTCTGCATGTATGTTCTGGTGGGATCTGAGGGCGGCAGAACATTACATTTTGTTCTTGTGTTTTTAAAATAAATATGATGTACAGTCTCTCTTGAAAGCACATGTCACAGCCCCTGAAGGCACATTATAAGGAAGTTCCTGAGTGTTCATGAGACTTTTTGTTTTTCTCATTTTAGGCAGAGCTTTGGTCATGTTTCTTGATCGCAAAACCATACATGTGTAGGGCCGAGATCATTAGAGATCATCAGACCTTAAACAGCCAGCAGGTCTCAAGCCTCCCCTCTCTGAGGCCTGTGTGTATCATATCCAGATGTCGCCTGGCAGTGCTTTTAGATGACTCAGGGTACTATGACATCACCTTCTTCTCTGTTCGCCATGAAAGTGTGAGTGTACTGTTGCCTTCAAGAAAATGTCAGGGGAAGTGAGGTTAAGAGAGAGCTAGTCACAAAGGAAATCACACACACACACACACACACACACACACACAAACACGCGTGCACACATACTCATAAACACACACAGAAAGACAGGGGCAGAGAAAGACAGAGACAAGTAGACAAACAGACAGAAAAGGGGGAGGGGATTTGCCATAGTTATCTAAATCCATCAGGGGTCACATTGGGTCTATGTGGTGACATCTCATCAGTGACAGAGCATTTTCTTCATCTGTATGAATGTGGATTCCTGTTTTTTCATGACAACATCTATTTTTTTTTATTTGTTTCTTCTTTATGTGCCTCTATTTATGTGGCTATTTCTTTGAGAGTTTTGTTCATTTCCTCTTTATGTGCCTCTAATACCTTGATGGGCATATCTTTAAAATAATTTTCTTGTGTTTCCAGTGAATAAACATATATATCTATTGGGGGGAGGGGCTGCTGGTGAAGCCATGATGTCCTGATTTTTGTTGAATGTGCTCTTAGGCCTGCTTCTAGCCATCTGATGATCAATAGCCTTTGCTGTATGTTCTTGGAGCCTGTGCTGCAGACTGGGTAGTCTGTCTCTGGAGTCTGGAGTATTATTCAGGAAGACGAGAGAGGTTCACCTGTTTGGTGTTTCAGATGCAGCCAAGGAGGAAGGTCACAGGCACAAGTGCTCAAGTGCAGGAGCGTGTGGAGGTTGCCTGCGTGGAAGTGTGTAGTAAAGGGAGAAGCAAGAGCAAGTGCAGAACTTCGTGCAGGCTCCTCTTTCGCAGGTGCAGTGCACATGCCCAGGTGCTCTGAATGGCTCAGAGGCCCACAGGCTTGTCCAGGTATTGTGCTCCAAGGGCTCAGATCTCTCTGGGCGGAGCCATCTTGGTTCCAGCAATTGTTTGGCTGGACTCCCCTGGTAGACCCACAGAGCAGGAGCTTCAATGTTGAGAATGTTTTCCCAGGGATCCCTGTGTTGCCCACAGTGGGAGTGTGGGAGAGTGGGAACCGATGTCTGGCTGCTTTTGCAGAGACACCCCAATCTATGGCTCTTTGTGCACTCTTTTTAGAAGCACTCTCTCACAGATGTGTCTGGAACGTGCAGAGTGCCCTTGAGCACTCACTGGCAGGTGTGTGTGGAAAGTGCTGAGGGCCCATGAGCTGACTTACAGGCAGGTGTGGGAAGTGCAGAAGGCCCACAATCACTCACATGTAGGCAGGTGTGCAAAGCGCAGAGGGCCTGCAAACTCACTCTTAGGCTTATGTGGTAGGCTCAGAGAGCCCACAGTTTACTGCTTTCTGACCTGGGTCCACTGTTTGGATTGTAAAGTCAGGAGGCATCTAACACCTGTGGTTATGGACTCCCCACAGCTGCTGAGCTGCAGGGACAAGCTGAGCAAGAAAGGTGCAGCTGGGAGTGCAGCTGGTCAATAGTTGGCCACTGTCAGACCTCCCAGAGAGGTCCATAGGGAACCTGGATCCAATTTGTCCTGGCTCATGGGTTTTTCCCTCTAGCTCAGGAAGCCTCAAAGTCAAGCCTCTGGCTTCAGTTGGCCATCCACTCACCAGTTTTGGAGTTTGAGATCTTCTGCCCTTCAGAAATGGTGTCTACTGGTCTCTGCCATGTTGGAGCACCTATGGGTATCAATATTCAAAACTTTTTTCGTCTGCATTTTCTTGTATAGGATTTATTTGCAATTCTTTATTCTTTTTGTTTATACATAAATGGAATTTTATTTGGAAAAATACACATTTGACCTGTCATATTTTACATTCAAATAATTTAATAAAGTCTTTTTTTCATGATGACTCTCAGCACTTCCAGAAAACTTAACTATGGTAAACTTGCATTAAATAAATCATCTAGCATCATTTTCCATTTTTCTCCCTTCTCCTCATTGCCAAACAACATTTGGTTAAGTTTAGATTGATGTAATGCATGGTTTTGATAACTTATTCAATAATTCTTTATTATCAGTTTCACTGATTCATTTTTTTTTTGTTTGCAAAGTGAAATTACATAGTTGGATTCTATCTTAACTCTTCTCACACCTTCCAAGTTTGTGTGTAGATAACAGAAGTGTGTAAAATAAGTTTTTCCTCATTTTATTTATTTTTACACAGTACAAAATATAGAACCTGGTTATTGCTATTGTTTTCTCTTTTCTACAGTAGTTATATGTTCAATGTTGTGTTGTGTGTGTGTTTATAAATACATGCCTGTGCAAGGTGTCTCAGTGATAGAACAACATTTCAGTAGTTGGTTCTCTCCTTCCCCTTTGCTGACACAGGGTTTCTGCTGTTTCTGCTGCTGTGCTGTACACACCAGACTTCCCATGAGTTTGAGGGCAAACTTCCTGTCACCCTCTTCCCTCTCTGGGTAGGCATGCTGGGTTTCCATACACATTCTATGACCTGATGCATTTTATTTGGGTTTCAGGACTGAACTTAGGATGCCAGGATTGTGTATCAAGTGCCTTTATTTCTGATCTGTTCCAGGGACCTGGCAGTCGTTAAAGTTTAAGACAATTACAAACACAAAGCCATTAAACCACCTCTATTCTCCATGTTTCTCTGTAGGTTGAGGTTCTGATCAGACTAGCATGCAATGGTTACTTCACTCCACCATGTGCTGAGGAATACAGGTTATAGTTCTAAATCCCTCAATGTCAGAGACTCTGGGAAGTGGTTGTTCAATGATAATGAGCTTTAGCAGACATGCTGTGGATATGCAGTATGCTTCTGTCATCTGTGAATCTGTTTGATTTTCCCGTCATTTATGTGAAAATTCTCCTGTGTTCTCTCTACCCAAGGTCCTACAGAATTGAGATTCTCCTCAATTCGAATGGGACATAGATTACCTTTGTTTAGATTTGTGTGCAACTCTCTCTTTCTCTGTCTCTCTGTCTTCCTCTGTGCAGATGAGAGAGAGAGAGAGAGAAAGAAAGAAAGAGAGAGAGAGACAGATAACAGCTTATGTATGGTCCTCTTAGATTTCTGGGTTTGATTTTATGTGCTTGCCATCAAATTGATTTGTTTTAAAATATTTACACCAGAAATGTTCATATAATCTTGGTTTCTTAATTGATATGTTGGGTTTTGAATGCAGCATCCTTGACCTCCAGTGTTACCTCTCTGCCCTCATAGCTCTTCTCTCCCATTTCTATTTTTGTCTGTTTGTTTGCTGTGGAATTAACTGCTACACCTGTTGTTTGCTGCTTGTCATAACTAATGGCCAGGGCTTACAGAGAGCAAGCTCCCCTGCGTGGGGTAATCTCCCTGGCTCCTTCCTTTGATTCTCTCTCTCAGCAGCTTTGCTTCTCCCAGGTTCAGTCTCTACATGCTCCATAGTTTCTGAAGTGATCCTGAGCACCTGAATCACAATCCCACTGTGCCTCCTAGGCTTCTGTGCTCTAAGTATGATCTGTAGTTTGAGCTGCTTTGTTCCTATTGCTAATGAGTGAGAACAACGTTATTCTGCGTTATTAGCGATACTCAGCTGCTTTATCTTCAGTGCTGGAAACTGAAGCCATTTTAAATTTGAATCAGCAACTTAATAGAAAAACCTATCTGTTCAATTGTTCTGTCACCATATCAGTCACCATTACAGCAGAGAAGGCTGGACACAGAGCAACCTCGTGGAATTCGTGATGAACTGAGTTGAGTGAAGAGTCATCAGCACTCCATCCTGTATGCTCTTCCATGAAAAGGAAGAGCAAACTTAAGGACTCCTGGTAAGACCAGGACAAGTAGTTGCCTAAGTTGTGATGTGAAAGAAGCTGAGCAAGAAAGAAAAGCCAAGGCGAGGTGTGTTGAGAGTGAGAGGATCCTTCCAAAAGGGCTGGAGGGGCAACATGGAGGACATTAGCGGTCAAATGCTGAGCTGTACGCTGAAGCTCATCATATCAGTCTCTCCCTGTTTCTTGTAAGAAATTGGTAAATATGCAGGAATCAGGAGCTGAAACAGACAAAAACACAGCAATTTAATGCCCTTGGGTACACATGTCTGGACAAGGCCTAAACAGGTTCCTGGCTGAACACTGGAATTCAGTCATGTCACATGATCTCAATAAAGAAAGGTGGTTTCCACTCTCAGGGGAGAGCTGTACTTGGGCTGGAGCTGACTCTGGTAATGCTCTGTCCACCAAAGTTAAGCCCAGAGAGTGAAAGAAGAAAGCTCCAGAGCCTGTAACACAACAGTGGCAACTGCCCTCTATAATTCAGGAGTTGGGGAATAAGGTGGAAATTAACAGCAAAATGCATGTTTTGATTGCAAGTATAAAAAGAAGTAAATGAGTCTCAGTTTGAACCAAGGAAAAATAGCTTACTATAGCACAAACATTTGCAGCCATTTTCTTTATTGGCCGACTCCCACAGCACATTGATGAACAACCAGTAAGTGTCTTCTCCTGCCTACATCGACAGAACTTGTTATATGTCAGGAAGACATGCAAATAAGGTCTCTCTCTCCTCATGAAAACCATCCAGCACTGACCCTGAAGCTCAGGCCAAGGAGATCAGCCCGGATTCCCAGGTCTCTTTATTCGGTGGTCAGCACTGAACATAGACCACATAATGGATTTAGGTCTGATTTTGGTTTTCCTTGCTGCTCTTTTAAAAGGTAATTCATCGGGAAGAAGAGATACTGAGTCCATCAGTGGACACAGGTGAGATCGATAGTGAGCTTGTATGGCAGTTTACTGACAGGATTCTCTCTGTTTGCAGGTGTCCAGTGCGAGGCCCTGCTTGTGGAGTCTGGGGGAGGCGTGGTGCAGCCTGGGGGCTCCCTGAAACTTTCCTATGTATCCTCTGGATTCACTTTTACTAGCTACTGGATGCATTGGGTCCGCCAGGCTCCAGGGAAGGGCTTGGAGTGGGTTGCTCGAATTAATGAAAATGGTGATACAACACACTATGCACCGTCCCTGAAGGACCGATTCACCATCTCCAGAGACAACGCCAAGAACACTCTGTACCTGCAGATGAGCAAAGTGAGATCTGAGGACACGGCCACTTATTACTGTGCAAGAGACACAATGAGGGGACCTCGGTGTGGACCCAGACACAAACCTCACTGTGAGGCCGCTCACGACCGCCAGGGGGCGCACAGCACACAGAGAACAGAGGATCAGCTCAGGAGATGAAGCAGAGAGGATTAAGCATTCTCAGGGGCTGGGCTGCAGTTTTTCTTACAGTTCTCTGGGAGGTCTCTCTACATGTATGTTCTGATGGGATCCGATGTCCTCAAAACAGTACAGTCTCACTTGAAAGCACATGTCACCGTACCTGAAGGCACAGTATAAGCAAGTTCCTGGATGTTCCAGACATTCAGACTCACTCTCTCTTTCTCCACATTTTACGCAGACTTTGATCATATTTCTTGATCATAAAACCACATCTGTTTAAGAAAAAAACAAAACAAAAAACAAAACAAAACAAGAGTACGGTGGGGCCGAGATCATCAGACCTTAAACGCCAGCAGGTCTCAAGCCTCCCCTCTCTGAGGCCTGTGTGTATCAGATCCAGATGTCGCCTGGCAGTGCTTTTAGATGACTCAGGTACTATGACATCACCTTCTTCTCTGTTCACCGTGAAAATGTGAGTACACTGATGCCTTCAAGAAAATGTCAGGAGAAGTGAGATTAAGAGAGATCTAGTCACAAAGGAAATCACACACACACACACACACACACACACACACACACGAGAGACAGAGGGATAGAGAGAGAAACAGAGATAGAGAGACTGAGACACAGAGACTGAAGAATTTGCCATTGTTCTCTAAATCCACATGGGTCACACTGGGTCTATGTTATGTCATCTCATCACTAAGAGAGCCAACCCATTTCTCTAAGAGACAGAAAAAGAGCCTCAGGCTCTGGTGAGTTTCCTTCACTGTGTGAGGAACTAAGAACATCTTAGTTACTTTTCTGCTGCTGGGATAAGACACCATGACCATGGCCTGTTTTAAAAGGGACATTTAATTCAGCTTGCAGCTTCAGAGCCTCACCGTGGGTGATGACTAAGCAACAACTTGGTGTCTGGAGCAGCAGCTGAGGGCTCACAGCCTGGTGCACAAGCAGAAAGCAGACAGACACACTGAGATGACCTGCGCCTTTCACAACCTCAGAGCTTTCTCCTATAACATATTTTCCCCATAACCTCTACATATCCTTTCTTTGTCCTCACCCTTCCCATTTGTGCATTTATTTCCAGTAGACAATTTCATTTCCATTTCTTTACAAATTGCATACATGGTTGTTTCTAAGTAGGCAATATGTAAGGACTACAAATGAGAAATTCATGCAAAATCTGTGTTTCTGGGGTCTTAATTTATTTAATGAAATTATCACCAGTTACATCCATTTTCCTAATAGTGGAGTGAGATGAAAAATTTATGCTTCTATCATGTTTTCTTTATTCAATTGTTCAAGTTACAGAAGTGTTGGTTGTTACTGTAATTTAGTGCTTGTAGAATAAGAGGCAAAAATGACCATTTGTGTGCACATATTTCTGCAGTATATGCACTTGTAGTCAGTAGCTTAAGTTTTTAGTATCATCCTGCTGGTAAAATAGGTAAGAAGGTTGTAAATCCTTATAACTTAGGGGTTTTCAAATTTTTCAGTAACCGTTATCCTCATCACAACCACAACCTAAAAATCAATTTTTCACCAAGAGGAACAAAAGTCTCAGGCTGGGATTCTATTTAAAACTGAGCGATTAGGACTGAATGTTACATCCACAGGGTATGCACATGTGTCAAGATGGTTATTTCCTCAGACAGGATTAGAACATGGACCTCAGAATCCTGCTGTCTGACCCAGGAGTCCTCATGTCCTTCTTCTCCAGCTCAACCAGGTTCTTATGTAAGAAAGACCTGCCTTGTGAATATGCAAATCATGGGAGTCTTTGGCAGTAAATAGTGGGATAGCTACGCCAAACAGCAACATATGTTCGCTGTGCTCCCCACAGTCACTGAGTACACAGGACCTCACCATGGGATGGAGCTGGGTCATCCTCTTCCTGGTGGCAGCAGCTACAGGTAAGGGGCTCCCAGTTCCAGACTTGAGGAGGGCCATACACTCTGACAATGCCATCCACTCTGCCTTTCTCTCCACAGGTGTCCACTCCCA
Organism: Meriones unguiculatus; assembly: GCF_030254825.1. Taxonomy (NCBI): domain Eukaryota; kingdom Metazoa; phylum Chordata; class Mammalia; order Rodentia; family Muridae; genus Meriones; species Meriones unguiculatus. The sequence goes on along the minus strand of NC_083355.1, from coordinate 118,579,663 downwards.
GGTCCAGCTGCAGCAGTCTGGGGCTGAGCTGGTGAGGCCTGGGGCCTGAGTGAAGCTGTCCTGCAAGGCTTCTGGCTACACCTTCACCAGCTATTATATAATCTGGGTGAAACAGAGCCCTGGACAGGGGCTGGAGTGGATTGGATGGATTGGTTGTGGAGGTGGTGGTACTAGCTTTAACCAGAAGTTCCAGGGCAAGGCCACACTGACTTTAGACACATCCTCCAGCATAGTCTACATGGAGCTCCGCAGCCTGACAGCTGAAGACTCTGCGGTCTATTACTGTGCAAGAGATTATCACAGTGTTGCAACAGCATCCTGAGTGTGTCAGAAACCTAGAGGAGCAGGAAGCTTCTCTGAAAGTGAGATGACAGAACAGATTATCCTGAACGGTGGCTTAGAAATAGTCATCTATAGCAGAAACTTGATTTTTGGTAAAGGAGTCAAAACCACATAATGGAAAAAGGATAGCATCTCCAAGAATGGTGCTGGTCTACCTGGATGTCTACATTTAAAAAATGCAAATAGATTCATACTTATGACCCTGAACGAAAGTAAAGTCAAAGGTCCCAACAAAACACCAGACACACTAAATATATTCAAAGAAAAATTGGGAAAGAAACTTGATCTCATTGGCAAAGGAGACAACTTCCTGAACAGAACACAAAACGCTCAGGCCCTAAGACCAATAATTAAAAATGGGGCCTCATGAAACTGAGATGCTTCTGTAAAGCAAAGAACCCTATCCATAGAACAAAATGACAGCATACAGACTTGGAGAAATCTTCACCAACCCTACATTTGACAGGGAGCTAACATCCAAATATTCAAAAATTACTCATGAAATTTAGTACCAACAAACCCAATAATCCAATTTTAAAAATGAGGTAGAGCTAAACAGAGAATAATCAACAGAAGAATACTGAATTGCTGAGAAACACTTAAAGAAATGCTCATCCCCCTCAGTCAACAGATAAATGCAAATTAAAATAACTGAGATTCCATCTTATATCCATCAGAATGGCTAAGATAAAAAAAACAAAAAACAAAAAAACAAAAAAAACCTAGAGTAAATATCTTGGCGAGATTATGGAGAAAGGGAAACACTCTTCCGTTGCTGGTGAGGGTACAAACTTGAACACTTTTGAAATGCATCTAGTACTGCTTCAGAAAATTGGGAACAGCATTACTTGAATGCCCAATTACACCACTACTGAGCATATACTCAAAAGATGCTCCACTACACAACAAAGACATTTGCTCAACTATGTTCATAGTGGCTTTATTCCTACTAGCCAGAAACTGGAAACAACCCAGATAACCCTGAACTTAAGAATCACTACACATAAAGATGCTAAGCAAGAAGGAGGACCCTGGGTAAGATGATCAGTCCTCATTTAGAAAGGCAAATGGGAGAGACAGTAGAAAAGAGGAAAAAAAAAAAAACAGGGAGGGAAAAGGACAGGAACCCAGAATAGAGGGCCTCTGAAATATTCTACCCAGCAGGGTATTGAAGCATATGCTGAGACTCATAGCCAAACTTTGGGCAGGTTGTAGGGAATCTTGTGAAAGACTGTTCATAGGTTCTGAGATTATCCATTTTTCTCTGTTCTCTTATTTTCTTCCTTCCCAGTCTCATTGCCCTGACCTACACTCTACTGCCTTACCAGAACATTGACCTACACTGATGCAGCATCATCCCTCCCAGTCTATTGGAGGTAACGTTTTCTATAGAGAATTTGGTTTGTGTAAATGCTGCAGTGCCTGGTAATCTGCACGGTTTGATGGCAGTGAGAAGTCTCTTTACCTCAGGACATTTATTTCGCATGTTCCTCTAGTAGACATCCCCTCCCCATGACCAATACGAATGTTCTGTGCTTAAAATGGATGCAGTCTTATGGGGAATGTGTTATGGCAGGCTTGAATCCTCTAGGAGAATTCTACATTAAAGACAATGCACACCTATGTTGACTACACATATCATTATTGACTATGCAATATCATTGACTTTTAAGAACACCTTCCTGTCTCCTCCAACTTGTAAGCAGAGAATGACCAGAATGCAATGGACCATCCACTTCAGGCCACTTGTTTAATGAGACACTACAATGTACTAGGAATGCATCTGCCTAGTGGCTGGAAGACCTTGCTTCAAGGCCTTTTCTGATACCTGCTACATCACTACAGAGCACATGATACTAAGTACCTACTTCAACAGGTAAAGGTGGAAAGACATTTCTTTTTTAAGTTACACTTTATTCACTTTGAATCCCCCCCTTGTTCCCTCCCTCCTCCCATTCCAATCCCTCCCTTCCTCCACCCTCTGCATGTATGCCCCTCCCAAGTCCACTGATAGGGGAGTACTTCTTTTCCTTCCTTCTGATCCTAGTCAATTAGGTCTCATCAGGAGTGGCTGCATTGTCTTCTTCTGTGGTCTGGTAATAGTGCTTCCCCCTCAGAGGGAGGTAATTAAAGAGCAGGCCAATCAGATCACGTCAGAGACAGTCCCTCTTCCTATCACAATGGAACCCACTTGGATACTGAACTGCCATGGGCTACATCTGTGCAGGGGTCTTAGGTTATCTCCATGCATAGTCCTTGGTTGGAATAGCAGTCTCAGGAAAGACCCCTGTGCTCAGAATTTTTGGTTCTGTTGCTGTCCTTGTGGAGTTCCTGTCCTCTCCAGATCTTAATGTTTCCCATTTCTTTCCTAAGATTCCCTGCACAATGCCCAAAGGTTGCCCATAAGTCTCAGCATCTACATTGATAGTCTGCAAGGCAGAGCTTTTCAGAGGTCCTCTGTGTCAGGCTCCTGACTTGTTCCCTCTTTTCTCCATCTTCTGATGTCCAGCCTCTTTGCCTTTCTGGATGGGAATTGAGCATTTTAGCAAGAGTATTCCCTCTTAATTAGTTTCTTTAGGTGTACAGATTTTAGTAGGTTTATCCTATATTATATGTCTATATGAGTGAATATATACCTTGTGCATCTTTCTGCTCCTGGGATAGCTCACTCAGAATGATCCTTTCCAGATCCCACCATTTACCTGCAAATTTCATGATTTCCTTAGTTAATATTGCTGAGTAATATTCCATTGTGTCGATATACCACAATTTGTGCATCCATTCCTCCACTGAGGGGCATCTGGGCTGTTTCCAGCTTTTGGCTATTACAAATAATGCTGCTACAAACATGGTTGAGCAAATGTCTTTATTGTGTACTTGAGATTATTTTGAATATATGCCTAGGAGTGGTATAGCTGGATCTTGAGGAAGCACTATACCTAGTTGTCTGAAAAAGCTCCAGATTGCTTTCCAGAGTGGTTGTACAAGTTTACATTCCCACCAGCAGTAGAGGAGGGTTCCTCTTTCTCCACAACCTCTCCAGCATGTGTTATCACTTGAGTTTTTCATTTTGGCCATTCTGATGGGTGTAAGGTGAAATCTTAGGGTTGTTTTGATTTGCATTTCCCTGATGGTTAATGAGGTTGAGCATTTCTTTAAGTATTTCTCTGCCATTTGATATTCCTCTGCAGAGAATTTTCTGTTTAGCTCTATACCCCATTTTTAATTGGATTACTGGATTTTTTTGCTGTTTAACTTTTTTAGTTCTTTATAAATACTGAATATTAGCCCTCTGTCAGATATAGGATTGGTGAAGATCTTTCCCCAATATGTAGGCTGTCATTTTGTTTTGAGGACAGTGTTCTTTACTTTGCAGAAGCTTTTCAGTTTCATGAGGTCCCATTTATTGATTATTGCTCTTAGAGCCTGTGCTGCTGGTGTTCTGTTCAGGAAGTTGTCTCCTGTGCCATTGAATTCAAGGGTATTCCCCACTTTCTCTTCTAACCGATTTAGTGTGTCTGGTTTTATGTTGAGGTCTTTGATCCACCTGGACTTCAGTTTTGTGCAGGGTGATAAGTATGGATCTATTTGCATTTTTCTACATGCAGACTTCCAGTTAGACCAGCACCATTTGTTGAAGATGCTGTCTTTTTCCATCGAATCGTTTTGGCATCTTTGTCAAAAATCAGGCATCCATAAGTGTGTGGATTTATGTCAGGGTCTTCTATTTGATTCCATTGATGCACCAGTCTGTTTCTATGCCAGTACCATGCAGTTTTTAGTATTGTTGCTCTATAGTACAGCTTGAGATCAGGGATGAAGATACCTCCTGAAGATCTTTTACTGTAGAGAATTGTTTTAGCAATTCTTTGTTTCTTGTTGTTCCATATGAAGTGAGAATTTTTCTTTCAAAGTCTGTAATGAATAGTGTTGGTAATTTGATGGGAATTGCATTGAATCTGTAGATTGCTTTTTGAAGATGGCCATTTTTACTATATTCATCCTGCCAAGCCATGAACATGGGAGATCTTTCCATCTTCTTGTATCTTCTTCTAATTCTTTCTTCAGAGACTGGATTTTTTTTTTCATACAAGTCTTTGACTTGCTTGGTTAGGTTCACACCAAGATACTTTATGTCCTTTGTGGCTATTGTGAAGGGTATTGTTTTCCTAATTTCTTTCTTGGCCCTTTTGTCCTTTGTATACAGGAAGGCTACTGATTTTTTTTAGTTAATTTTGTATCCAGCCACTTTGCTGAAGGTGTTAATCAGCTGTAGGAGTTCCCTGGTAGAGTTTTTGGGGTCACTCAGGTATACTATCATATCATCTGCAAACAGTGATACTTTGACTTCTTCCTTTTCAATTTGTATCCCCTTGATCTCCTTCAATTGTCTTATTGCTCTAGCTAGGACTTCAAGAACAATGCTGAAAAGATATATAGAGAGTGGACAGCCTTGCCTTGTCCCCAATTTCAGTGGGAATGATTTAGGTTTCTTTCTATTGAGTTTGCTGTTGGCTATAAGCTTGCTGTATATCGCCTTTACTATGTTCAGGTATGTGCCTTGTATCCCTGATCTCTCCAATACTTTAACATGAATGGATGTTGGATTTTGTCAAATGCCTTTTCAGCATCTAAGGAGATGATCGTGTGGTTTTTCTCCTTCAGCTTGTTTATGTGGTGGATCACATTGATGGATTTCCATATATTAAACCACCCCTACATGCTTGGGATGAAGCCTACTTGGTTGTAGTGGATGATGTCTTTGATGTGTTCTTGGATTTGGTTTGCAAGTATTTTGCTGAGTATTTTTGCATTAATGTTCATGATGGAGATTAGCCTGAAATTCTCTTTTTTTGTTGGGTCCTTGTGAGGTTTAGGTACCAAGGTGACTCTGGCTTCATAGAATGAGTTTGGTTGTGGAGAGCTGAGAGAATGCAATCGCCATTACGAGATGGCACTGACATCAGGCCCCTGGCCCTAATGAACAAATAATAGACCGCATGTGCAAGTTGCGAAAGCGCGCCAAGCCACTGCCCAGCCCGGGGCGTCAATGCCCAGCCCGGGGAGTCATATGGGGCAATGGGCAAGCAGCCAACCAGTGGAGTACACGCCGCCATAGGGTGTATTTAAGCGGCATCATTCTGGGGCTTGGGGTCTTCCTCCTTTCATCGCTGGACTATAATAAAGCCTGCTGCAGAAGGATCCTGTTGTCCGTGTGTGTTCTTGCTGGTGAGACGATTACGCGGGTCGCAACATCTGGTGCCGAAACCCCGGGACGCCGGGCAGCCTTTTGTTGCCGGCCCTGAGGAGACCCCCCGCTTGCGGGGAGGATTCAGAACTGCAGCGCTAAGGTAAGTTCTGAGAGGTATGCTTGGTCTAAAAGAGATATGGTGCCATTTAATTGTCCCAGTTGCTCTTGCGTTTGTTTTGGTGGCCTTAGCGATTTTTCTTTTGGTTTCATTTTGTTTCCATAAAGGTTTGTGCTAAAGTGCTTTGTCTCCATGGGACATCATTAGACGGACATAGATAGTGTCCCTTTTTTGGTGTGCCATTGGGTATTGTTAGCCGGAGGTAGATAAGCCGCAGTGACCCTCCCTGTGTCAGTTTCTCTCGTAGATAAGGGAGCAACATGGGAGCTTCACATTCGGTGATCACGGCACTTCAGTCACTTTTAAAACAGCATGAACTAAAGCTTTCAAAAAGAACGTTGGAAGGATTTATTACGGATATTGATCGCATCGCTCCCTGGTTTGTATGTTCAGGGTCGCTGACGCTTGCTTCCTGGGATAAGCTAGAAGGTGATCTACGGAAAGAGGAAGAAAATGGAAAGCTAAAAGTTGGAACTAGATCATTGTGGATTTTAGTAAAATCTTGCTTAGAAGATGAGAAATGCAGCTCATCTGTAGCAGCTGGCCAGGGGGAGTTAGAGGAACTACAAGACAGCATGTCAGAGACAGAATGGGATAAATGGTTAGGGGCCCTTAAAGAAAAAGACGTCTCTAAGAAAAAAGGCCCTTCTGCGGATGTTAAAGCCACAGGAGCGATAGACAAGGGAAAGGACGCCCTGGGAGAGAAAGGTGAAAAGGGAAGGAGAAATTAAAAAAAAAAAAAAAAAGCCTCTTTATCCGATAAAAGAATTGGAGGCTTTGGGGCTTGATAGTTCTGAATCTGAGCAGCTAAATTCCTCTGAGGAGTCAGACTTAGAGGAGGAAGCGGCTCGCTCTGAGGAAGAGAGGCTCCACCCTAATGAGCAGCCATTACCACCAAATCGAGAGAAACAGAGGGGAGGAGCTAAAACTCACGGGGCTTTTTCATTAACCCCTAGTGCCCCTCTGCCTTATGTTGAGAGGCACGGTTTAGATTCCTTCTTTTCGAAAAGGGATAAAAGGAAGCTTTTGCAGGCCTTCCCTGTATTTGAGGCCTCGGAAGGGGACCGTGTTCATGCACCGGTAGAATATCCCCTTGTTAAAGAACTTGCTGAATCGGTTAACAAATACGGGGTAGATACTAATTTTACAATCCTGCAGCTTGAAAGACTTGCTAGCGTGGCCATGACGCCAAATGATTGGCAAAATACCATAAAAGCTGCTCTTCCTAGTATGGGACAGTACTTAGAATGGAAAGCCTTGTGGCATGATGCTTTCCAAACTCAGGCAAGGGCCAATGCCCATGCAGAAGGCAATCAGCGGCAATGGACCTTTGATTTGCTAAGAGATTTGCTAACAAAGGCCAGTTTGTTCATAATCAGACAAATTATGATTTATACATATGGGTCAAAAACAGGAGTGGGAGCTTATGTGGTTAATAATAAAGTTGTTTCTAAGCAATATCATGAGACCTCGCCTCAAATTGTGAAATGTTTAGTAGTGCTAAAAGTTTTGAAAAAATTTCCAGGTCCCTTAAATATTGTTTCTGATTCTAGTTATGTGGTAAATGCAACCAAAATCTTAGAGGCTGCTGGATTAATTAAAGCGTCTAGCAAGCTTGCAAAAATTTTTCAAAGGATTCAGTTTGCCTTAATTACCAGAAGATCCCCTGTTTTTATTACACATATTAGGGCTCATTCCGGTCTACCGGGGCCCATGTCCCGTGGAAACGACCTGGCAGATCGAGCCACAAAGATGATTGCATTTGCCCTCCTTTCAAATTTAGAATTGGCTAAGGAGTTTCATAAAAGATTTCATGTTACAGCTGAGACATTGCGTCATTGATTTGACATAACTAAAAAGGAAGCTAGAGATATTGTTACCCAATGTCAAAATTGCTGTCAGTTTTTACCTGTGCCTCATGTTGGGATTAATCCCAGAGGAATCCGTCCACTACTAGTGTGGCAGATGGATGTTACTCACATTTCATCTTTTGGCAAACTACAATATTTACATGTTTCCATTGCTCTGGAGTTATGTTTGCTTCTCCCCTGACTGGAGAAAAGGCAGCCCATGTTATTCAACATTGCTTGGAGGCATGGAGTGCCTGGGGAAAGCCCAAAATTCTAAAAACTGATAATGGGCCAGCCTATACTTCTCAAAAATTTGGACAGTTTTGTCATCAAATGGGAGTGACCCACCTAACGGGTCTCCCATATAACCCCCAGGGACAGGGCATTATTGAACGTGTTCATTGCACTCTAAAGTCCTATTTAATAAAACAAAAAGGGGGAGTCGAGGAGGCTCTGCCCTCACTGCCACGAGTGACTGTTTCCTTGGCACTCTTTACTCTCAATTTTTTAAATTTGGACAGTCAGGGCCACTCGGCGGCTGCTCACCACTGCTTAGAGCCTGATAGGCATAAGGAAATGGTCAAATGGAAGGATGTCTTGACTGGTCAGTGGAAAGGCCCGGATCCTATTTTAATAAGATCCAGGGGAGCTGTCTGTGTTTTCCCACAGGAGGAAAACAATCCATTCTGGGTACCGGAGCGCCTCACTCGAAAGCTCGCGGCAGCTAAAGATGATCCTCCAACGAATATACCTGCAACTAATTCCAGTTCTTGCTTGGATCCTTCTAAATTGGGTTCCTAGTATTGTGGGGGTACAACGTTGGGCCATTTTGTCTGCATTCCCGAAGCCTATGCCGGCCCGACACTCCTCCCTGGTTTTTCCAAAATTTTTTACTACCCATAAAGATCTAGGATTGCCGTATATTCCTTTAGATCAGATGGTGGTGCCCCTGGGAGAAGATTACAGCTATCCAAAAATTGGGTCTCTTTGCTTTCAATTTAAAGGGTCCAGAGTTGACACTTCAGATGGGGATTGTATTACCCTTCGAAAAAGGGCCCTTGGATCCTTTGATCATAAGGTTCGCGGGTGGGGAAAGCAAGAGAATAAAAATCCTGGTAATGATGAAAACATTACCAATTTCCGTTATCCCTTTTGGTAACAGGTAACTTGAATTAATGGCTCCTTTTTAAAACCAGATTGGTCTAATACTAATAGACCGCGTCAACCTAGGGTGGCTCCCTCTTGTTTGTGGGAAGATGATAATGTGATGCCACCTTGGTCTGACTGTCAGTCACCTATTACTCGTTGGGCTGAAAAAAATAAAACCTTTACCTTCTCTCCCAATATGCTGATGGATCCTACCGAGGGCTGGGTTATGAAGCAAGGATTGTTTATACAGGACAGGAGAATGGATCCTTTCCATAAGTGGGTGCTTTGTGGAGTAAATGGAAGCTGTACTGATCTTAATCCGCTTGGATTCCTAAAGGGAGCAGTGATGGAAAAATCTATTGTCAATGGGGTCATCAATGGCACCTTTATTGGGGCACCTGGAGAGAGCAAGACTTACATAAATGAATCAGAAGAGATTATAGAATTTAATTCCACCATCATTAATCAAACAGTGATCCCATCTAGTCCTGTGTGTGTCTATCCTCCATTTTTGTTTGTCCTGTCTAATTCCTCCTTTAAGGAGTGCACCAATGAGACATGCTAGATGTCGCAATGTTGGGATGCCAGACATTATGCTCGTGCCTTGGTTGTTAGAGTCCCGCAGTGGATCCCAATCCCCGTGGAGACTCCATCCACCCTTTCCCTGTTTAGACAGAAGAGAGATTTTGGCATCACCGCAGCCGTTGTTACTGCCATCGCTGTCAGCACAGCTGCTGCCACTGCAGCCGGCTTGGCAATGGCAAATTCAGTCCAAACAAGCACAACAATAAATCAATTGTCAACAGGTGTGGCTGAAGCCATGAACCTTCATGTATCTGCTAGCGCACAATTAAAAGGTGGATTGATGATTCTTAACCAGTGTCTGGATCTTGTGGAAGAAAAAAATAGATATTTTATTTCAATTGGCTCAATTAGGATGTGAAAAAAAAATAGGAGCACTCTGTATTACCAGTATACAATATGAAAATCTTACCCAAGCCGCTAATTTTTTCAGGAAATTGTCCCTATATCTTGCAGGAAACTGGTCAGAAGGATTTGAAGAAACGCTTAAAGAGCTAAGGGCGGCGGTGGTGACCATTAATTCTACTTGAGTGGATTTATCGCTCAAAGATGGCTTATTATCCTGGGTTTCTCCCGCCTTTTCTTATTCTAAGGACTGGGTGGGCGTTGGAATGTTTGGTGCAGCATTATGTTGTGGCTTAGTGTTCTTACTTTGGTTGGTCTGCAAGCTCAAAGCCCAACAACAACGTGACAAGGTCGTGATCGCGCAAGCACTTGTGGCCTTGGAGCAAGGATCATCTCCCAAAATTTGGTTATCCATGTTAAAAAATTAAAACAGACTGTGACACTCAGTCGATGCACCTCAGGGGTTTTACCCATTGCACTGAGTCGATGAGTGATCCAGGTCACAATGTTGCCTTTGCCTAAGCGGCTATGGTGCCTAAATAGGAGAATGACAGCCCTTGCACTCCCTGGAATTTTATTCCATTGCAGGGGAATGAGTGTCACCTCCTTTTTAAATCTTCTCCCCTAGCCCCTGCACCCCGAGGACTTGTCTCCATTGCACCTGGTGGGGTAAGGGAGTAATCTAAAGCTCTTGATCACTTACTCCCCAAAGAAGGAGTTCGCTTGATCGAGCTTAGGGCTTTCTTGTGCCGCGCTTACAAGGCTTTGAGGCAGTTTTCATTTATTAAAACAAAAAGGGGGAAATGTGGAGAGCCGAGAGAATGCAATCGCCATTACGAGATGGCACCGACATCTGGCCCCGGCCCTAATGAACAAATAATAGACCGCATGTGCAAGTTGCGAAAGCGCGCCAAGCCACTGCCCAGCCCAGGGCGTCACTGCCCAGCCCGGGGAGTCATACGGGGCAATGGGCAAGCAGCCAACCAGCGGAGTACACGCCGCCATAGGGTGTATTTAAGCGGCATCATTCTGGGGCTTGGGGTCTTCCTCCTTTCATTGCTTGACTGTAATAAAGCCTGCTGCAAAAGGATCCTGTTGTCCGTGTGCATTCTTGCTGGGGAGACGATTATGCAAGTCGCAACATTTAGTAGTGTTCCTTCTGTTTCTATCTTGTGGAATAGTTTGAAGAGTATTGGTGTTAGCTCTTCTTTGAAGGTCTGGTAGAATTCAGAGCTGAAACCATCTGGCCTTGAGCTTTTTGCATGGTAGACTCTTGGTGACAGCTTCTATTTCCTTGGGGGATATAGGACTATTTAATTGGTTTACCTGGTGTTGATTCAGCTTTGGCATGTAGAATTGGTCAAGAAAATTGTCCATTTCATTTAGATTTTCAAGTTTTGTGGCATATAGACTTTGGAAGTAAGACCTAATTATTGTTTGGATTTCTTCAGTGTCTGTGGTTATGTCCCCATTTTCATTTCTGATTTTGTTGATTCGGATAGTTCCTCTCTGCCTTTTAGTTAGTTTGGCTAAGGGTTTATCTATCTCGTTGATTTTCTCAAAGAACCAGCTCTTGGTTTTATTGATTCTTTGAATTGTTTTATTTGTTTCTAATTGATTGATTTCAGCCCTGAGTTTGATTATTTCCAGCTGTCTATTCCTCTTTGGTGTGTCTGCTTCTTTTTTTTCTAGGTCTTTTAAGTGAGCCATTAAGTTGCTTGCATGAGATGTTTCAAATTTCTTTTTGAAGGCACTTAGTGCTATGTACTTTCCTCTTAGCACTACCTTCATTGTGTCCCATAAGTTTGGGTATGTTGTGCCTTCATTTTCATTGAATTCTAGGAAGTCTTTAATTTCTTTCTTTCTTTCTTGTCTGAACCAGCTGTCATTTAGAAGCAAGTTCTTCAGTTTCCATGTGTGTGGACGCCTTTTGCTATTTTTGTCATTGAGGTCCTGTTTTAGACTGTGGTGATCAGACAGGATATAAGGAATTATTACAATCTTCTTTTATCTGTTTAGGCTTACTTTGTGACCAACTATATGGTCTATTTTGGAAAAGATTCCTTGAGGTGCTGAGAAGAAGGTAAATTCTTTTGAGTTTGGGTGAAGGGTTCTGTAGATGTCTGTGGGGTCAATTTGATTCATGACCTCGGTCAGAGTTATTGTTTCTTTGTTTAATTTCTGTTTTGTTGACCTTTCTTTTGTTGAGAGTGGGGTGTTGAAGTCTCCCACTATTAATGTGTGGAGGTCTATGTGTGGTTTAAGTTTTATTAAAGTTTCTTTTACAAATGTGGGTGCCCTTGTAGTTGGGGCATAGATGTTCAGGATTGTGATATCTTCCTGGTGGATTTTTCCCTTGATGAGTATGAAGTGTCCTTCTCTATCTCTTTTGATTGATTTTGGTTGAAAATCTACTTTATTAGATATTAGAATGGCTACTCCTGCTTGCTTCTTGAGTCCATTTGCTTGGAAAACTGTCTCACAGCCCTTTACTCTCAGGTAATGTCTATCTTTGTTATTTAAGTGTGTTTCTTGTATGCAACAAGAATGTTGGGTCTTGTTTATGCATCCATTCTGTTAGTCTGTGCCTTTTTATTGGAGAATTCAGTCCATTGATGTTGATGGAGATTAATGACCAGTGGCTGTTAGATCCTTTGATATTGATGTTGGCCATGTTAGTGTGTTTGTGTGTTTGGCTCCTTTTTGTTTTGCTGTAGTGAGGTTATCTATTTCCTGTGATTTCTTGAAAGTACTTAGTTTTCTTGGGTTGTATTTTTCCTTCTAGTATCTTCTGTAACGCTGGATTTGTGTGTAGGTATTGTTGAAATTTTTTGTCGTTGAATATCTTGTTTTCTCTGTCTATGAAGACTGAGAGTTTTGCTGGATACAGTAGCCTAGGCTGACATCTATGTTCTCTTAGGGTCTGCATGATATCTGTCCAGGCTCTTCTGGCTTTCATTGTTTGTGTTGAGAATTCAGGTGTGATTCTGATGGGTTTGCCATTATATGTTGCTTGACCTTTTTCCCTTGCAGCTTTTAGTATTTTTTCTTTCTTCTGTATACTTACTGTTCTGATTATTATGTGATGCGAGGTTTTTCTTTCTGGTTTAATTTATTAGGTGTTCTGTAGGCCTCTTGTATTCTTATAGGCCTCCCCTTTAAGATGGGAAATTTTCTTCAATGATTTTGTTGAAAATATTTTCTGGTCCTTGGAGGAGGAAATCTTCTTTTTCCTCTATTCCTATTATTCTTAGGTTTTGTCTTTTTATGTTGTCTTGGATTTCTAGGATGGTTTGTGTCAGGAATTTTTTAGATTTATTATTTTCTTTGATGGATACATTGATTTCTTCCATTGTATCTTCCACTCCTGAGATTCTTTCTTCCATCTCTTGTAGTCTGTTGGTTATGCTTACCTCTGTAGTTCCTGTTTTCTTTCCTAGGTTCTCCCTCTCCGTGATTTCCTCCATTTGTGTTTTCTTTAATTCTTTCAATTCTAGCTTTAGATCTTGAAGCATTTTGTTGATTTTCTTCACCTATCTGACGGAGGCTGGGCAAGATGGCAGCACTTCAACGACTCTTGTTCTGACCAGCAGCACAGCAGGATCGGCACAGTGACCAGCAGTCAGAACTTACAGCCATAAAACATAAGTGATTGTGTTTCTCAGGTGAGAGAATACCCCACGGTGGGGGATTCAATCAGCTTTAACTCTCCTGGCTAAACCTCAGAAGAGATCCTGGTTCAGCCAGGTGCTTGGTAGCCAGCCCAGAGCCACAAGCCAGTGTGCTCTCGTCACTGTCCCAGTCTGAACTGTGGGCCCCACAACATCAGAGACTGCAATTTCCAGTCGAGAGATAACCCCACGGTGCAGGAAATGATTGGGACTGACCTTAGGTCACTCAGACATCCCCAGGCTCCCAGGAGCCAGCCCGGATCCAGAGCTGGGAACCCAGGCCCCAGCACAGAGATCTGCCTGTGCGCCTGATTCCTTGTCCCAGATAGAACTGTAGGCCCCAGGACACCAGAGACTGAGTTTCTCTGTCGGGTACAAACCCACAGGGAGGGGAACGGCTCGTCTGATCTCAGAGCACTCAGCTGATACCACCACCCCGAAAAGGTCTCCAGAAAAGTTAGCCAGTTTCAGCAGACACCCAGGCACTCAATCGCCAGAAAGGCAGAGCCACATAAGTCTGTGACTGCAGGTTCTACTTGCTATCACAGACAGAAAAGCTTCCCCAAAGCAAAGACTGGGTGTCCCTGTCAGGAAGAAACCCCACAGCAGGGGGATCATCAGGTCTAACACTCAGGAAATCCAGTACCAAAAGACTTTGGGATTCACGCAGGCTCTAGACTCTTGCCTTCTGCTGCAGGCAGGAGTGCTGTGCTCACCCTCCATTATTGAGTATCGACAGGACACTGGGGCACACAGCTGCATCCTCAGACCTACGAAAGCCAGAGAGCCATTACAGCAGCCCTCAGATACTGCACCAAGGATCAATCAGTTATCCCTAGCTAGACTAACAAAACCAGGGAATCCCTGGTTCTTCAAGAGGGCTGCACCCAAAAACTACACCTTAAGAGCAACAGCTGCTGCTCACTAAATTCAGAGCAAGAAACCCAGCAGCAAGGCAGCCATCACCAGGACCTCTCCTGATGAGAGGAGAGCCTTCCTGAATACCACAGTTACCATACAGGTCCATACACCTGAAGTGAACTGTAACAATTCCTGAGAAGCACCACTATTAAGCTGACCATACCCAAAATCAGAGGAGAACTTCAGAACCCCGCCAAGTGGATTCTCCCTGCCCCAGGACTCAGAAGGCACCAGAAATTAACAGACAACACCTGAGACAGAGAGATGGGTAGACACCAGCAAAAAAGCACAAACAACAAAAGGCAAAACAATATAGCATCCCCAGAACCCAGTTATCCAGGGGCAAGTAGCCCTGGACACCCTAACATAAGTGAAATTCCAATAGATGACCTTACATCTATGCTTATGAAGAGGCTAATGGAGGAAGTAAAAAAATGTGTAAAGAATTAGGGGAAGATATAATAAAACATAATATGGTCATCCGTAAAGAAATACAGGAAGATGCAGCCAAACAGTTTGTGTCACTGAAAGAAAGAAAAGAAACAGAGGAACGTTCAAACAAACATCTGAAGGAATTGAAGAAAAAACAGGAAAATACAGAGAGACATTTCTTATGCTCCAAGGCTCACTGCTCTTCTGAAGTCCTCTGTAATGCAGAGGATATCAACACCACTGTGGATAGTCTTTTGCAAATATATTCAACACAGTCAGGATAAAATGGAAGGAAGGGTTCTCTTACCAGTGACTTAGTGGGGGTCGGGGGAGGGCACATCAACACAAAGACTAAGACAGGTATGAATGCTGTGTTGTAGTTTTGAGCAGACTCAGCCCATGCAAGTTTCATAGGGCTGACATCAGGTGGGACAGGCTGTGTTTCTCAAAGAGAGCCAAAGCTTCAGTTCTCCACCAAATTTCACCTTACATCTACCATGATGTATCCCAATAACACAAGATTTCTAGGACAATCTTCCAGCCATATATGGGCCTGCTGAGAGACTTTATTACTGTCAATAAACATTTCATAGCAAGTCCTACATGGGAGTGATACTAATAAAATAGAGACCATGTTCCATCAATGTAAACACAGAGGAACAATTCTGGCATTCTGTATTATCATTTTCAAATTGAATCAACTTAATATAATCAATAGCATTGTTAAATATTTGTTGCCATGTTGCAGCAACAGGGAATCCTTAAAATAAATTAAATGTGGAGAACCCAAGAAACAGGTGAAGAGAGAGGCCAGCAAAGGTGTCTTCAGACTCTACACAGCAGTTTTCCCCTCAGTTAACCACATACAAGCCTCAGCATAGCATCTCTCATGTCAGCTGGAGTCTTTGCCTTGAAGGACACAAGATATGACAGAGATCACTGCAGTTGATCCCAAAATCTATGTTACTATCCTGGAAGCTACAGAAACAGAAACTCCACAGTTCAAAGGCATTCCCAGTCCACTGAAGACAGTTTAATCTCACAGTAGAATGAATTCCCCCCTGGAAAACTAAGGCTTGACACTATTTTCTCATGGAGACAAAATTCCAAGGCTCATCTTTCAGAGACTTACCCACAATCAGTAGAAGTGTAGTTTTCTTGTGGGGTTTGTAAAAGACATCCATTTCCATTGCATGACATTAAACTTCAATGATTCTCTGGTTAGTTTTTGTCTAGAGGAGCAGTGTATCAGAGAGAAGAGGGTATTGAATTCACCTCTTTTTAAACACCTTTTTATGATTATGCTGTTGTCTTGATGTTGTATATTCATTTCTCTTTGAGTTTTGTGAACATAAATATAACCCTTCTTTGAAGTATTTTACATGTGAAATCATCCATGACATTATCACTGGATTTAACTGCTATGGAATTATTAACACAGGAATGGAGAGGATATATTTTCTTGGCTTTTTATGCTACCTTTGTTTGTGCACTAAGATTTCTATTCTTTTTTGTATCTCCAGATCAGGTTTCTTTACTTTAGTTAAGCTCTGTAGGATGTGCAGTCATGAGGCTCATAGTGTCAGCAGGCACAGTGCATGTAAGAGTCTGAGGGTGGGTGGACAGTTGTCTTATACTAAGGTGCACGTAGAGTTGGAGACACGGGGATGGAAGATTTTGGAGAAGCCAAGTCTGGCAGCAGTTGGAGGCAAGAACTTGAGGAGTTGAGTTGGGGTGGTGCTACAGGGTAAGCAAGAAAATGTCTGCCCTGCAGTTCAGAAAAACAGAACCGTGGAGATTACTGCATACAGAGTTGGAAGGAGAAAAGACAACAGGATATGAAAAGGAGACAGGTCACAGGGGGAGAGCAGGCTGTGGAACTTGAAGGAACTGGACTACCTGGTGTTGCAGGAAAGGCAAGAGTCTAAAGGGCCACGTTGGTCATTTTCTGAGACAGATCTTGTTCTTGGTTTAAAGGAAGGCAGGTCGTTGAGTATCTGTGGGACAGAAGGACACAGAATGGATAGAAACAGGTTTACCTGGGGTCTTACAGAAGTCACAGAAGAGCTGGGAGTGCATGTGGAATGGGAAGCGATGGCTTGTATGGTGTGTGTGTGGGCATGGAGGGCAGCCCTGGATGAAGTAGATGGTAAACACAGGTCTTCAGCGTGTTTTTATTATAGACCATAGAATAATCTCAGTAATATTTATTTAACGAAAATCTTTTATTGTTTTTAGAAGTAAAATTTTAAGCTTTTTGGAAGGTTGAGCTAAGCCCTCATCTACATTTGGTTGATTCGTTTTAGTGTATGTACTCATGATTCATTGAACCTTGTACAATGTGTATTTTAGTAATGAATCTTGTCTTTGTTTCCTATGAATGGATATGATAATTTCTGCTAAGAGAGCAGAGGAGTTTACACACACAAACAACAATAAAGTAGGGCTGGAAGATAATATTACTATTTAAAACTAAAATTCATAAAAAATAGTGGTTCTTTGTTTTTACTTTTTTTTGTCCTTTTTACTTTTGAGACACTAGAACTATTGTTGGGTAGCTATGAATAAAATAAACTACAGAATGTTACACCCAAACAAAAAGAATTTACCTTCTTCTCAGCACCTCATGGAACCTTAATAGACCATAGACTTGATCAGAAAGCGAGCCTCAACAGATACAAGAAGATCAAAATAATCCCTTGTATCCTGTCTGATCACCATGGAATAAAGCTGGACCTCAACACAACAGAAATAGCAAAAGGCTTACACACACATGTGGAAACTGAACATCTTGCTACTAAATGACAGCTGGGTCAGGGAAGAAATAAAGAAAGAAATTAAAGTATTCCTAGAATCCAATGAAAATGAAGGCACAACATACCCAAAGTTATGGGACACAATGAAAGCAATGCTAAGAGGAAAGTTCATAACACTAAGTGCCTTCAAGAAGAAATTTGAAACATCCCATAAAAGCAACTTAATGAATCACCAGAAGCCCTGGGGTGGGGGGAAGCAGCAGACACACTAAAAAGAAGTAGACGACTGGAAATAATCAAACTCAGGGCTGAAATCAATAAATTAGAAACAAATAAAACTATTCAAAGAATCGATGAAACCAAGAGTTGGTTCTTTGAGAAAAACAACAAGATAGAAAAACATTTAGCCAAACTAAGTAAAAGGGAGAGAGACACTTTCCGAATCAACAAATTCAGAAATGAAAAGGGAGACCTAACCACAGATACTGAGGAAATCCAAACAACCATTAGGTCTTGTTTCAAAAGCCTATATTCCACAAAATTTGAAAAACTAAATGAAATGGACAATTTTCTTGATAGATTCCATTTACCAAAATTAAATCAAAATCAGGTAAATAGATTGAATAGTCCTATATCTCATAAGAAAATAGTGGCAGTCTTCAAAATTTTCCCTTCCAAAAAAGCCCAGGGCTAGATGGCATCAGCACAGAATTCTAGCAGACCTTCAGAGAAGAGCTGACTCCAATTCTCTTCAAACTATTCCACAAAATAGTAACAGAAGCAAAATTACCAAACTCATTCTAGGAAGCCACAGTCACCTTGGTACTTACACCACACAATGGCCCAACAAAAAAGGAGAATTTCAGACCTATCTCTCTTATGAACATTGATGCAAAAATACTCAACAAAATACTTGCAAACCAAATTCAAGAACACGTAAAAGAAATCATCCAACATGACCAAGTAGGCTTCATCCCAGGCATACAAGGCTGGTTCAATATTCAGAAATCCATCAATGTAATTCACCATAAAAGAAATTGAAGGAGAAAAAAAAAAAAAACATGTTCCTTTCCTTACATGCTGAAAAAACATTTGACAAAATCCAACAACCATTCATGTTTAAAGTCTTGTAGAGATCACAGATACAAGGCACATACCTAATCATAGTAAAGGCAATATACAGCAAGCCTATAACCAACATCAAAGTAAATGGAGAGAAACAGAAATCAATCCCACTGAAATCAAGGACAAGGCAAGGCTTCTCACTCTCTCCATATCTCTTTAACATAGACCTTGAATCCTAGCTAGAGCAATAAGATAACTAAAGGAGATTCCAAACAAAGAAGTCAAAGTATCACTATTCACAGATAATGTTATAGTATGCATGAGTGACTCCAAAAATTCAATAGAGAATTCTTTCAGCAAAGTGATTGGATACAAAATTAAGAACAACAACAACAAAAAATCAGAAGCCCTCTTGTATATCAAAGACAAAAGGGCTGAGAAAGAAATTAGGGAATCAACACCCTTCACAATAGCCATTAATAACATAAAGTACCTTGGTGTGACCCTAACCAAGTAAGTCAAAGACTTGTATGAAAAAAAAAAATTCCAGTCTCTGAAGAAAGAATCAGAAGAAGATATCAGAATTCGGAAAGATCTCTCATGCACATGGCTCCACGGGATTAACTAGTAAAAATGGACATAGTACCAAAAGCAATCTACAGATTCAATGCAATTCCCATCAAATTACCAACACAATTCTTTACAGACCTTGAAAGAAAAGTCCTCACCTTCATATGGAATAACAAGAAACCCAGAATTGCTAAAACAATCCTCTATAATAAAAGACCTTCAGGAGGTATCTCCATCCCTGATCTCAAGCTGTACTACAGAGCAACAATACTAAAAATGTTGCATGTTACTGGAATAGAAACTGACTGGTACATCAATGGAATGTAATAGAAGACCCTAAAATAAATCCAAAAACTTATGGAGAATAATTTTTAACAAAGATAATAAAACCATTCAATGTAAAAAACAAACAAACAAAACAAAACAAACAAACAAACAACAACAACAACAAAAACAAACGATAGCATCTTCACCAAAAGTTCTAGCTGAATATGTACATGTAGAAACATACAAATAGATCCATACTTATCACCCTGCACAAACTAATGTCAAAGTGGATTAAAGAACTCAAAATAAAATCAGACACACTAAACCACTTAGAAGAAAAAGTGGGGAAAAGCCTTGAACTCATTGGCACAGGAGACAACTTCCTGAACAGAACACCAACAGCACAGGCTCTAAGAGCAAAAATCAATAAATGGGACCTCATGAAATTGAATAGTTTCTGTAAAGCAAAAGACACTGTTCTCATACCAAAAAAGAGTGCCTACAGATTGGGAAAGGATACTCACAAATCCTATATCTGACAGAGGGCTAATATCCAGAATATATAAAGTACTCAAGAAGTTAAACAAAAACAAATCAAGCAATCCAATTTAAAAAATGGGGTATAGATCTAAACAGAGAATTATCAATAGAGGAATATCGAATGGCCGAGAAAACCTTAAAGAAAAGTTCAACATCCTTAGTCATCAGGGAAATGCAAATCAAAACGACCCTGAGAGTTCACCTTACACCTATCAGAATGGGTAAGATGAATAACTCAAGTGACAACACATGCTGAGGATGTGGAGAAAGGAGAACCCTTCTCTACTCCTGTTGGAAATTCAACTTGTACTACCACTCGGGTAATCAATCTGGCACTTTCTCAGACAATCAGGGATGTTGCTTCTTCAAGATCCAGCTATACCACTTCTAGGTATATATTCAAAATATTGTCAAGTATACAACAAAGACATTTGTTCAACCATCTTTGTAGCAGCTTTATTTGTAATAGCCAGAAGCTGGAAACAGCTCAGATATCCCTCAGTTGAGGAAAGACACAGAATTTTAGTACATCTAAGCAATGGAATATTACTCAGAAAAATAAACAAACAAACAAAAATCCCAAACAACAACAAAAGGAAATAATGAAATTTACAGGCAAATGGTGGGAACTAGAAAAGATTATTCTAAGTGTGGTATCACAGAAGCAGAAAAACACACAGGATATGCACTCATAAGTGGATATTAGACACATAATATAAGATAAACATACTATAATCTGTACACCTGATGAAGCTAATCACAAAGGAGGACCCTGGGTAAGATGCTCAATCCACATTCAGAAAGGCAAAGAGGATGGACATCAGAAGAGGGAGAAAACAGGGAATAGGACAGGAGCCTACCACAGAGAGACTCTGAAAGGCTCTAACCTGCAGGGTATTGAGGCAGATGCTGAGATTCATAGCCAAACTTTGAGCAGAGTGCAGGGAAACTTATGAAAGAAGTGTTAGACAGTAAGACCTGGAAAGGACAGGAGCTTCACAAGGAGAGCAACAGAACCAAAAAATCTGGGCACAGGGGTCTTTTCTGATACTGATATCCCAACCAAGGCTCATTCATGGAGATTACCTAGAACCCCTGCACAGATGTAGCCCATGGCAGTTCAGTGTCCATATTGGTTACCTAGTAATGGGAATAGGGACTGTCTCTGACATGAATGGATTGGCCTATTCTTTGATCACCTCCCCCTGAGGGGGGAGGAGCCTTATCAGACCACAGACAATGCAGCCACTTGTGATGAACCATGATAGACTAGGATTAGAAGAAAGGAGAGGAGGACCCCCCCCATCAGTAGACTTGGGGTGGGACATGGGTGGAGAAGTGGGAGGGAAGGTGAGATTGGGAGGGGGGATGGAGGGAGCTTCAGGGGAGATACAAAGTGAATAAACTGTAATTAATAAAAATAAAAAATACAGGATGAAAATAATTAAATTATTTCCTTTTTATTCATTTAAAAATTAGTATTCCTTTATAGAAATAAAGACTCCATGAATACCACCATCATCATTAATTGGTTTATTAATTAAAAGTTTTTGGTGTCTCAATCTTTTCAATATATGCCTTCAGGTATTCTACAGTGATAAATTGGTTTCCATTTTCCAATCTGGATGCATTTTCTTTGGCATTTGTGACTAGCGCTAAGGCTAGGATATCAATAATATGTGGTTACCATGGGTTCAGTGGGCGCATTTATGTTGTTCTGATGGATAAAGTGGTTCCTTACTATTTATGATGTTGTTTTCCAGCATGTGCTCATTTCTGTTGACAATCTGTAATTCCATCTGTTTGCCTATTGCATCATTTTTATTGCTGTGAAATCTCATGTGTATGTGTGTGTTTATCACTAAATTTAATGTTAGATTTTTGTCTCTATAATGAATTCCTGACACAGAAAAGTGGAGCTTAAACTCTCTCAGCTCAGAGTATCTGGGTTTCAGTTCATCACAGGAGGGAGGGAGCAGCTCAAATACAGGTGTGTGAAACACAAGCTAAGACAATTTTCAGGCTCACCACATTTAAAACTTTTATATTTTCTCAACATTTTAGATGGCTGTAAACTATCATAGTTACAGTGAGATGAACAGAACTGTCTATGACAGGGCAGGGTGAAGGAAAGCAGAGAGCAGGCATGACCAAAAATCCAAAGACATTGTCGTGATGAAGCAGTGGCTGTGTCCATGGCTTCCTAGCAGCCGAGGTTCACACAAGATTCCACGTCTGTCCAGCTCTGTGGCACCGAGAAGACAGCCTGTGAAGCAGGTGCAGAGAGAAGCTGAGGACCAGCTTCCCGTGTGTGAAATTGTCCCTTCCTGCAATGTTTCTTATTTCTACAGTTATGTTTTATATTACATCTGTGGTTAAAACACATGAGTCCTAGGCTTGCCTCAGCCTTGCCAAAAAGTGAAGGATTATCTTAGGCTTTGGATCTTCCTGCACCATCCCCACATTTCTTGGATATAAGGACTCTATCTGCCATCTTCTACTATAAAGAGTTCTTTAATTCTTTTCCAGATCCTTATCAGAAATACTTTTTTTGTGGAACATTTTATTTTCATCTCAAACTAAAGTTCTACAAGAGGCTTACTTTGAGTACTTTTGTTCTTGCAGATGTCTAAGACAAATACTTCTGTCACAAAAAATCTCCAACTTTCCCTTCTGTTTCCATCTCAAGAAATGCTTATGGAGCATGCTATGTATTTCAGATTACTGTAACTATTTTCATATTAGGCAGGTGTTATAGAAAGTTAACCACAGCTCTCTGCACAGACATTGGGCTCACTGCCTCAGTGTTCCACTGCAATAGTTGAGATTCCTGCCCAGATCAAGCCACCTATTTCATGGCCATATTTCAATCAATGGCCTCCTGAGAGATCTCTGCCAAACTCCCCATTATCTGTGCACCCTGCAGTGTGGATCCCTCCAGCTAGCACAGTAGTGGGACTGTTTCCTGTGTTGGGAACATTGCAAGAAGTTTCATTCTGTGGGTCGCAGATTTCAGAACTTTAGGAGGAATCTCTGTCGGTTGATAATGGTTCACCCTGATGATGGCAACTTAGGGAAAATCAGCATGGACATTAAAAACTGGTTTTGGTCTGCATTTGTCCCTGACTAAGATTTTTTTAATACTTTAATGTTCCTGTTTATGCTTAAAAGGAATTTTATTTGGAAAAATACACACTTGACCTGTCATATTTCTCATCAGTTTAATTTGATAAACTCCTTTTTCCTGATGGCTCTCAGCATTTCTAGAGACTTTAACTGTGGTAAACTTGCATTAAATAAACCATCTACCATATTTTTTTCCATTTTGCTCATTTTTCCTTTCTTTCCTAAAAATGCTTGGTTTAGTTTAGGTTGATATAATGCATGGTTTTTATGACTTATTCAATTATTCCTTGTTATCAGTTTCTTTGATTCATTTAATGTTTTTTTTATTTTTCAATTTTAATTTTATTTTTAGTAATTACAGTTTATTCACGTTGTATCACAATTGTAGCCCCCTTTCCCATCCCTTCCGTATCTCACCCTTCCTTCCTTTTCTTTTCCTGTGCCCCTCCCCTAGTCCAATGATAGGGGACATCCTCCACCCTTTCCATCTGACTCTTGTCTATCAGATCTCATCAGGCCTCCATTGTTTTCTTCTGTGGACTGGTAAGGATTCTCCCCCTTCAGGTGGAGGTGCTCAAAGAGTCATCCCATGAGTTCATGTCAGAGACAGTCCTTGCTCCTATTAATGGGGAACCCTCTTGGACACTGATCTACCATGGGCTACTTCTGTGCAGGGGTTCTAGGTTATCTCTATGCATGGTCTTTTTTGGAGTATCAGTCACACAAATGACCCCTGTGCCCAAATTTTTCATTCTGTTGCTCTCTTTATTGTTTACAAAATGAAATTGCACTGTCTGATTCTATCTTAACCCCTCTCACAATCTTCTTGTGTGTAGATTACAGAAGTGTGTAAAATACCTTAATTCTCATTTTATAACTTTTGCACAGTACAAAATATAGGACCTGTTTCTTGCTACTGTTTCTGTTTTCTACAGTTGTTACACTTTCAATGTTGTGTGTGTGAGTGTGTGTGTGTGTGTGTGTGTGTGTGTGTGTGTTTATAAAAGTATGCTTGTGCAAGGTGTATCCGTGAGAGAACAACATTTCAGGATTTGGTCCTCTCCTTCCCCTTTGCTGATGTAGGATTTCTGTTGTTTCTGCTGCTGTGTTGTACACACCAGACTTCCCATGAGTTTAAGGGCAAAGTTCATGTTACACTCTCCCCTCTCTGGGTAGGCATGTTAGGTTTACATGTACTTGCTACCAAACAATGCATTTTATGTGGGTTTCAGGATTGAACATAGGGTGCCAGAATTGTGTAGCATAGGCATTTAATTATGATCAGTTTCAGTGACATGGCAGTAGTTATTCTTTAAGACAATTAGAAACACAAACACAGTAAACCACATTTTGCCATGTTTCTCTGTAGGCTGAGTTTCTGATCAGATCTATCGCGAATGGTCACCTTGTTCCACCATGTGCTGAGGAATGGAGGTTTTGGTTCTAAATCCCTCAATCTCAGAGACTCTGGGAAGAGATTGTTTAAAGATAATGAGCTTCATCTCCATGCTGAGGATATGCAGTCTGCTACTGTCACCTGTTCATCTGATTGATTTCATGGGCCAGTATGTGAAAATTCTCCTGCCTCCTCTCTACACTGATTCCTACAGAATTGAGTTTCTCCTCAATTTGAATGGGACATAGATTACCTTTGTTTAGATGTGTGTATGTGTGTTTCTCTGTGTTTCTCTCTCTCTCTCTCTCTCTCTCTGTGTTTGTGTGTGTGTGTGTGTGTGAGAGAGAGAGGGGGGGGGACAGAGAGAGAGAGAAAGAGAAAGACAGAGAGAGAGAAAGAGAGAGAGAGAGAGAGAGAGAGAGAGAGAGAGAGAGAGAGAGAGAGAGAGAAAGCAGCTTGTGGTCTTCTTAGATTTCTGAGTTTGTATTTAGGTGCTTTTCATCAAATTGATTTGTTTTGAAATATTTACACCAGAAATGTTCATATACTCTTGTTTTGCTACCTGACATTTTGGTTTCTAAAGCAGCATCTTTGACCTCCAATGTTGCTTCTCTGTCCTCATAGCTCTTCTCTACTGTTTCCAATTTTGTCTGTCTGTTTGCTGTAGAATTAACTGTTAAACAACCTTGTGTGCTTATCATCACTAATGACCTCTATGGAGAGCAATCTGCCCTGTGTGGATGTAATCTTCCTGACACCTTTTATGAATCTCTCTCCCAGCAGGCTTTGCTTCTGCCAGGTTCAGTCTCTCCATGCTCCACAGTTTCTGAAGTGATCCTGGGCATCTGACTCCCAACCCTGTCTACACCTGTGTTAGATGTGTGTGTGTGTGCATGTCTGCCTCATGTACAAACATTGGTCCCTCTTCAGTTTCTGTCCTGTGAAGATTAGGATGTGACCTGTAATTTGATAACACTATTCTGCAATGACATCCAAAAGCTCAATTGGTTTATCTTCAGTGCTGGACACCGCAGCCAATTTAAATTTGAATCAGTAATTTAATAGAAAAACCTTCTGTTCAATTGTTCTGTGGGCATATCAGTCACCATTAAAGCAAATGATGGCTGGACACAGAGCAGCCTTATGAAATTGGTGTTGAATTGAGTTGAGTGAGGAGTCAAACAGAAATCCATCCTGTATATCTTTTTCCATGAAAAGGAAGAGCAAACTTAAAGACTACTGATAAAATCAGTACAGGTAGATGCCTAGGATAGAGCATGAAAGAAGGTGAGCAAGAATGAAAAGTCAAGAGGAGGTGTGTTGGGAGTGATGGCATCTTTCTGAAAGGCCTATATGGGCAACATGGAGGATATTAGAAGTCAAATGCTGAGCTATACAGTGAAGTTCATGTTTTTAGACTCTTCCTGTTTCAAGAAATTGGTAAATGTGCAGGAATCAGGAACCGAAACAGTCAATATCATAACAATTTAATGCCCTTGGGAACACACAAGTCTGGATGAAGCCTATCAGGTTCCTGGCTGAACTCTGGAATTCAGTCATGTCACATGCTTTAAAAAATAAAGGGGGTTTCCACTCTCATGGGACAACTGTGCATGTGCTAGAGCTGACTCAGATGATGCTATTGAAGAGTTTAAGGTAGCCTGGGTGACTCCATTTTGAAATTATGAGCCATCTTGACTGGGAGCTGAACTCAGATACCAGGGAATTATCAGAGAAGGTGCACTGGGCAGAAAACAAAGTTAACTCTCCTAGCAACAGCTTCCAGGAAATATCAGAAAATAAATACTTGATAGAAAATAGAGACAATCTCCCTGGCAATAATCAATGAGTATCAGTTGGGAAACTTCTCTCCAACTTTGCAGATGTAGTTTAGAAGAATGGCAATTGTGATTATGTAGAAGGTCACCTCACCCCTATTTACCCAATCCTGTAATGTCAAGGCATGAACCCCCCTGTTTGCTGTCCTGGAAACACCCTGCTTGCGGTTTTTCCCTTTAAAACTCCTGCTCAGTCAGGGGTCTGCGTCCCACTGGTCTACTGCTGTGTCAGTGAGTCTTGGCTCTCAAGTTCGATTGCTCTCATAATAAAGCTCTCTTGCTCTTTCATCGAGTTATCTCTGGTGGTCTGTGAGGGTCTTGTGATCCTGGCACATATATAACTATAACCATCAGGGTTGAGCCCACAGAGTAAAAGAAGAAAGCTCCAGAGCCTGAAACCAAACAATGCCCACTCCCCTCTATTATTCAGGACTCAGGAAATAAGGTTGAAATTAACACTAATACACATCTTTTCTTTACAAGTATAAAAGGAAGTAAAAGAGTCTTATGAAGAAAGGAAAAAAAATAGCTTACTATGACAGAAATATTTGCAACCTTTTTTTTGTTGTTGTTGTTGTTGTTGGCTGACTCCATCAATAATACATCAACAAACATCCAGTAAGTGTCTTCTCCTGCCTACATCTACAGAACATTTATATATCCGGAAGACATGCAAATAAGGTCTCTCTCTCCTCATGAAAATCAGTCAGCACTGACCCTGAAGTTCAGGCCAAGGAGATCAGCCCTGATTCCCTGGTCTCCTTATTCAGAGATCAGCAGTGAACAAAGACCATACCATGGATTTCCGTCTGATTTTTGATTTGCTTGTTGCTCTTTTAAAAGATAATGCATCAGGAAGAAGAGATACTGAGTCCATCAGTGGACACGGGTGAGATCGATCGTGAGCCTGCATGGCAGTTTCCTGACAGGATTCTCTCTGTTTGCAGGTGTCCAGTGCGAGGCCCTGCTTGTGGAGTCTGGGGGAGGCGTGGTGCAGCCTGGGAGCTCCCTGAAACTTTCCTGTGTAGCCTCTGGATTCACTTTTACTAGCTACTGGATGCATTGGGTCCGCCAGGCTCCAGGGAAGGGCTTGGAGTGGGTTGCTCGAATTAATGAAAATGGTGATACAACACACTATGCACCGTCCCTGAAGGACCGATTCACCATCTCCAGAGACAACGCCAAGAACACTCTGTACCTGCAGATGAGCAAAGTGAGATCTGACGACACGGCCACTTATTACTGTGCAAGAGACACAATGAGGGGACCTCGGTGTGGACCCAGACACAAACCTCATTGTGAGGCCGCTCACGACCACCAGGGGGCGCACAACACACAGAGAACACAGGTTCAGCTCAGGAGATGATGCAGAGAAGATTAAGCATTCTCAGGGGCTGGGCTGCCAGTTTTCTTACAGTTCTCTGGGAGGTCTCTCTACATGTATGTTCTGATGGGATCCGATGACGACAAAACTGTACAGTCTCACTTGAAAGCACATGTCACCGTACCTGAAGGCACAGTATAAGCAAGTTCCCGGACATCCTAGAGTGTCTCTCTCTCTCCCTTCCTCTTCTCTCTCTTCACATTCAGGCAGAGCTTTGGTCATAGTTCTTGATCATAAAGCCACACAAGTTTAAGGAATGACCAACAGGGAGGTGGGGCCGAGATCATCAGACCTTAAACGCCAGCAGGTCTCAAGCCTCCCCTCTCTGAGGCCTGTGTGTATCAGATCCAGATGTCACCTGGCAGTGCTTTTAGATGACTCAGGGTATTATGACATCACCTTCTTCTCTGTTCACCGTGAAAATGTGAGTGCACTGATGCCTTCAAGAAAATGTCAGGAGAAGTGAGGTTAAGAGAGATCTAGTCAAAAAGGAAATCACACACACAAACACATGTGCACACATACTCATAAACACACACAGAAAGACAGGGGCAGAGAAAGACAGAGACAAGTAGACAAACAGACAGAAAAGGGGGAGGGGATTTGCCATAGTTATCTAAATCCATCAGGGGTCACATTGGGTCTATGTGGTGACATCTCATCAGTGACAGAGCATTTTCTTCATCTGTATGAATGTGGATTCCTGTTTTTTCATGACAACATCAATTTTTTTTATTTGTTTCTTCTTTATGTGCCTCTATTTATGTGGCTATTTCTTTGAGAGTTTTGTTCATTTCCTCTTTATGTGCCTCTAATACCTTGATGGGCATATCTTTAAAATAATTTTCTTGTGTTTCCAGTGAATAAACATATATATCTATTGGGGGGAGGGGCTGCTGGTGAAGCCATGATGTCCTGATTTTTGTTGAATGTGCTCTTAGGCCTGCTTCTAGCCATCTGATGATCAATAGCCTTTGCTGTATGTTCTTGGAGCCTGTGCTGCAGACTGGGTAGTCTGTCTCTGGAGTCTGGAGTATTATTCAGGAAGACGAGAGAGGTTCACCTGTTTGGTGTTTCAGATGCAGCCAAGGAGGAAGGTCACAGGCACAAGTGCTCAAGTGCAGGAGCGTGTGGAGGTTGCCTGCGTGGAAGTGTGTAGTAAAGGGAGAAGCAAGAGCAAGTGCAGAACTTCGTGCAGGCTCCTCTTTCGCAGGTGCAGTGCACATGCCCAGGTGCTCTGAATGGCTCAGAGGCCCACAGGCTTGTCCAGGTATTGTGCTCCAAGGGCTCAGATCTCTCTGGGCGGAGCCATCTTGGTTCCAGCAATTGTTTGGCTGGACTCCCCTGGTAGACCCACAGAGCAGGAGCTTCAATGTTGAGAATGTTTTCCCAGGGATCCCTGTGTTGCCCACAGTGGGAGTGTGGGAGAGTGGGAACCGATGTCTGGCTGCTTTTGCAGAGACACCCCAATCTATGGCTCTTTGTGCACTCTTTTTAGAAGCACTCTCTCACAGATGTGTCTGGAACGTGCAGAGTGCCCTTGAGCACTCACTGGCAGGTGTGTGTGGAAAGTGCTGAAGGCCCATGAGCTGACTTACAGGCAGGTGTGGGAAGTGCAGAAGGCCCACAATCACTCACATGTAGGCAGGTGTGCAAAGCGCAGAGGGCCTGCAAACTCACTCTTAGGCTTATGTGGTAGGCTCAGAGAGCCCACAGTTTACTGCTTTCTGACCTGGGTCCACTGTTTGGATTGTAAAGTCAGGAGGCATCTAACACCTGTGGTTATGGACTCCCCACAGCTGCTGAGCTGCAGGGACAAGCTGAGCAAGAAAGGTGCAGCTGGGAGTGCAGCTGGTCAATAGTTGGCCACTGTCAGACCTCCCAGAGAGGTCCATAGGGAACCTGGATCCAATTTGTCCTGGCTCATGGGTTTTTCCCTCTAGCTCAGGAAGCCTCAAAGTCAAGCCTCTGGCTTCAGTTGGCCATCCACTCACCAGTTTTGGAGTTTGAGATCTTCTGCCCTTCAGAAATGGTGTCTACTGGTCTCTGCCATGTTGGAGCACCTATGGGTATTAATATTCAAAATTTTTTTCGTCTGCATTTTCTTGTGTAGGATTTCTTTGCAATTCTTTATTCTTTTTGTTTATACATAAATGGAATTTTATTTGGAAAAATACACATTTGACCTGTCATATTTCACATTCAAATAATTTAATAAAGTCTTTTTTCATGATGGATCTCAGCATTTCCAGAAAACATAACTATGGTAAACTTGCATTAAATAAATCATCTAGCATCATTTTCCATTTTTCTCCCTTCTCCTCATTGCCAAAAAACATTTGGTTAAGTTTAGATTGATGTAATGCATGGTTTTGATAACTTATTCAATAATTCTTTATTATCAGTTTCACTGATTCATTTTTTTTTGTTTGCAAAGTGAAATTACATAGTTGGATTCTATCTTAACTCTTCTCACACCTTCCAAGTTTGTGTGTAGATAACAGAAGTATGTAAAATACGTTCTTTCTCATTTTATTTATTTTTACACAGTACAAAATATAGAACCTGGTTATTGCTACTGTTTTCTCTTTTCTACAGTAGTTATATGTTCAATGTTGTGTTGTGTGTGTGTTTATAAATACATGCCTGTGCAAGGTGTCTCAGTGATAGAACAACATTTCAGTAGTTGGTTCTCTCCTTCCCCTTTGCTGACACAGGGTTTCTGCTGTTTCTGCTGCTGTGCTGTACACACCAGACTTCCCATGAGTTTGAGGGCAAATTTCTTGTCACCCTCTTCCCTCTCTGGGTAGGCATGCTGGGTTTCCATACACGTTCTATGACCTGATGCATTTTATTTGGGTTTCAGGACTGAACTTAGGATGCCAGGATTGTGTATCAAGTGCCTTTATTTCTCATCTGTTCCAGGGACCTGGCAGTAGTTAAAGTTTAAGACAATTACAAACTCCCCAGTGTTCCACTGCAATAGTTGAGAGTCCTGCCCAGAACAAGCCACTGATTTCATGGCCATATTCTAATCAATGGCCTCCTGAGAGATCTCTGCCAGACTCCCCATTACCTGTGCACCCTCTAGTGTGGATCCCTCCAGCTAGCACAGTAGTGGGACTGTTTCCTGTGTTGGGAACATTGCAAGAAGTTTCATTTTGTGGGTAGCAGATTTCAGAACCTTAGGAGGAATCTCTGTCGGTTGATAATGGTTCACCCTGATGATGGCAACTTAGGGAAAATCAGCATGGACATTAAAACTGGTTTTGACCTGCATTTTTCCCTTACTAAGATTTTTTTTTTAAATATTTTAATGTTCCTGTCTATGTTTAATGGGATTTTTTTTTTTTTTGGAAAATACATAGTTGACCTGTTACATTCTCATCAGTTTTATTTGATAAACTCCTTTTATTCTGATGGCTCTCAGCATTTCCATTAACTGTGCCAAATTGCATTGAATAAAGCATCTAGCACTTCTCTTTCATTTTTTCTCCTTTCTCCTTTCTTTCCAACAACACTTGGTTTAGTTTAGGTTGATATAATGAAAAGTTTTGATGACTTATTCAGTTATTCATTGTTATCAATTTCTTTGATTCATTTAAAGTTTTTTTTAATTTTAATTTTTTATTAATTACAGTTTTTTCATGTTGTATCCCAATTGTAGCCCCCTTCCCCATCCCCTCTGTATCTCACCCTCCCTCCCTCTTCTCCTGTGCCCCTCTCCCATTCTAATGATAAGGAAGGTCTTCCACTCTTTCCATTTGACCCTAGTCTATCAAGTGTCATCAGTCCTGACTTCATTGTCTTCCTCTGTGGACTGATGAGTATTCTCCCCCTTCAGGTGGAGGTGATCAAAGAGCCAACCTATGACTTCATGCAATAATCACTGATATATAAATACATCTGAAGTATATTTGCTTTTGGTTATTTGATTGAGTTCTTCAGTATATAACCGGTTGGAAAAGAAATTACTAATTGTATATAACTGAAGGATGGGAAGGGGTGTGGGATGAACTTCCTCAGACAGGGTTAGGACTTGGACCTCAGCATCCTGCTGCCTGACCCCTGTGTTCCCTACTTCCTTTTTCTCCAGCTGCACTAGGTCCTTATCTAAGAAAGAGCCTGCTCATGAGTATGCAAATCATGGGAGTCTAGGGTAGTAAATAGAAGGATGTCCATGCCCCCAAACATCAAATGATCAGTGTCCTCTGCAGAGTCACTGGCTGCACTGTCCTTTAGGATGGAATGGAGCTGGGTCATCCTCTTCCTCCTGTCAGCAACTACAGGTAAGGGAATCACCAGTTCCAAATCTGAAGAGGAGACAGGGACTGAGATGACAATACCATTCACTCTGCCTTTCTCTCCACAGGTGTCCACTCTCAGGTTCAGCTGCAGCAGTCTGGGGCTGAGGTGGGGAGACCTGGGGCGTCAGTGAAGCTGTCCTGCAAGGCTTCTGGATACACCTTCACTGATCATGCTGTGCACTGGGTGAAGCACAGGCTTGGACAGAGGCTGGAGTGGATTGCATACATTTATCCTGGAAGTGGTAGTACTACCTTCAACGAGAAATTCAAGGGCAAGGCCACACTGACTGCAGACTCATCCTCCAGCACAGCCTACATGGAGCTCCGCAGCCTGACATCTGAGGACTCTGCGGTCTATTACTGTGCCAGACACAGTGGTGTAACCACATCCTGAATGTGTCACAAAACCTGGAGGAAGAGGTGCTTTCTTGAGACTAAGAGAACAGAGAAGATTAGTTTGAAGACTTGTTTAGAATGATAATTTTTAGCATACATTTTTCTCTCTGCTCCTCACAGTTCTTTTGTTCCTTTGTCAGTTTGGTACAAGGACATCTACAAATTCAGTGATGTAGATTTACGATGCCTTTACACCATACCTTGTAATTTTCTTCACCAGTGACCACCTCCACTGACATGCTTCTTCTTTAATAAAATAATAAAAAGTGAAAACTGTGATGATGCATGATAAAAATATCTCTGGGTTATGAGAGACCAGAACATTTGTTGGAATAGCTTGGAATAATAATACATATTTGACCTGCAAAAGCCAAATCACCAACATTTGGGCAAACAAAAATTGCTTTCATAGTCTCAAGTCTTAAGAGAAAGAGACCTCAAGGTGTGATGTTCACTCTGTGTGTTTCAGCAGCCTCTTACACTGTAAGAGATATTTACATCAGAATGACTTGGCACATAACTATAAATCTTACATGTTGCTCAAAAGTATTACCAAACCTTTTCATAGAACTCAGTTATCCACTCAATGTATGTACATGTTAATTGAGATAACTTCTAAAATAAAACACATCGTTGGTCACCTATTTCCTTCCTTCTGAGCTGCAGTAATCTGCCCTACATTCTCAAGCCTTTACAGAACACCAACCTACACTCAAGCAGCATCAACTTCCACAGTCCATTGCACACTCTGTGTGTCCCTTTTTCTACAAAGCACTCGTTTCAGATAATGGATGAATAACAACGAGCAGGGACACAATCTCAGGGGTTTGATCCAGTCAGAAGTCTTTTTACCTCAGGACATTAACATTGCATGTTCCTACAGCAGAATTCCCTCCCTGCGAATATCTTCAGGTCATGTGCTTAATTGCATCCCATGGGGAATGTGCAGGTATCAATCTCCTAGTCCAATTCTTTATTAGAGATTTTGCAAATCTATTTTGTTGAATTTATAATGTTGTACAAAATACCAGTGAGTTTATAATGAACACTCCAATCTTCTCTCCAGGAAAGCAGAGTTTGACCAGAACACAGGGGAATCCTCCAGTTTTGACCTCATAATTGAATGCAATTCTCCTCTGTAAATGGAAGGCATCTGTTAAGTTGCTGTGAGACCTTGACTCAAACTTGTCTGATATCTGCTGCAGAAGTCATTTTCAAGTACCCAGATACTTCACAGTGAATGAAGAAGATGCCTGTACGGAGTGTTCTGAATGTCTAAACAACCCAACAGAGAATCCATGGAGAAGCTGTACTGCTGATTTTTTTCTTTAAAATCACAGATTGTTTGTTTCCCCATGCCAAGAAAAATCAAATAGTTCAGTCCTCTCTAACACCAAGCCTTTGAGAGCTACCATTGCATATCACTACCCATAGGTGTTATAAATCATAATGTTTCCTGAAAGTATAGGTGAGATAATTCATATTCTGCTTTCAAGGGTAACATCATGCTTTTCGTTTGTTGTT
The DNA here is from genome assembly GCF_030254825.1 of Meriones unguiculatus. Classification (NCBI taxonomy): domain Eukaryota; kingdom Metazoa; phylum Chordata; class Mammalia; order Rodentia; family Muridae; genus Meriones; species Meriones unguiculatus. Next base: position 118,545,833 of record NC_083355.1, on the reverse strand, counting down.
GCTTTTAGGCAAAAACAGTCTCTGTTGTCTTGGAATGTGGAAGGATCATGTGCCTTATGCCCTCACCGAGGAACTAGTGAATTCTGCTAAATTCTGGATAAACGGTATTATCATCAAGTGTATACTCATTGGTTAGCCCCATCATCCAATACACTTACTCTCATTAGATACTTCATGGTATAATCTACTTATGTAGATGTCCAAGGTTAAACTCAATGAGTCACAAAAGAATGTGGTAAACACACAAAAGACTCTTATGTATCAAACGAAAGCTTGACAGGAGTAGGAAGTATATATGACAGGTTAGAGTCATTAGAGTGTATTATATACATGTGTGAAAGTGTCAAAACCAAATTCAATTAATAAAACAACAAATAAATGTACACCTAAATATTCTTCTCTTTTCATAGAGAATTCTGAGATATTTTCTTCCTTTTTTTTTTTAAACAAATTCTGAGGATGATGCTCTGGGGTATTTGCCTCCCTCCCTGGTATTGTGTTTAAAACTCTGGACAGTTAGAGCTGTTTCTTGGCCCCTGTGAGCAGAATCTGAACAAACTGCATATAGTCTCAGAATGCCTGTAGTTCTGCTGGGTGGTGGTGGCTCCTGACTGTTGGGAGGTTGGAGTCTCCTCCAAGCCACACACTCTGAGAGAGAGTCTCCATGCCCTGAGAGAAAAGAGGATTCAGTTCTGCAGAAGGTGTGGCACGATCACTGAGGAGTCCATCAGTATGTGAGTGCACACATTCAAGATCCAGGTCACCCTGAGGCTGAGCTTTGTTATCACTGCAGACACAGCCTTGCAGGAGACACAGTGACCAAGTTTCCTATGTGCTCAGGAGCAACTGCATGTGAAGATGCTATGGACCAGCAGAGGGTGCTGGTGAGCACACTTTGGCCAGGGAAGAAAAAGTAGGTGCAGAGACACATCTGGAGAGTGAGGCAGTCCTAGGAGACTATAAGGTTTCCTCTGCTGACCTCATTAGAACTCAGAGACCATATAATCCCTGTGATGTAGGTACTGTGACAAGACTACAAAGTGAGCTCAGCAAGAACTGTTTGTTAAGAAATACTGAACATGTGTGTTTTGTTAACTACATATGAAACTTATTGGAAGGACAAACATCACTGGCATATACATACAAAACAGAGCTGCACATTTTCAGACATCCCGTCATCACCACCATCAGCAGCATCTGTAACTCTAACTTTTTATCACTGACAGAAGGGTTTTCCTCAGCTGGAATACATGAGTGTGACCTGGGAGCCCAGTCCTTGATGTTCTGTCCACAGTGTTGAGCCCATGCAGCTCTGCTAGGCAAGTGTAGGAGACCTGGACCCAAGGTGTCTTCCACTGCCATGTGACGCTGTCAGCTCAGGGAAAGGAGAGCAGCAGAAGCTGGGCATATTTGTATAGTCTGGCTTTCAGTAAAATTTGGTTTTCATCATTAAATTTTTTGCATATGTTTAAGGTTTTTATCAAATATCAAGCTATTATATAATTTTGTGACTCATGAAAACAGATTAGAAGACTTCATGAATTACAGACTGTCCCTGTGGAGACCCAGATCATGAAATTAAAGAAATGACATCCCACACCTATGCCACACTACTGCCCTTACACATGAATTTAGACAATGTTCCCTGCACCATCATGGATGCCTTAACCCCTTTACCTGTCTACAACACTCTGCACCTCACCTAGGCTCAGCTTCATCACTGTCCTGTCCTGGGATGAGAGTCCTTCAGTGAGGTAGGAAGTCCAAGGGCACCACATCATCTAGTGTTTACATTGACCCCAGGACATTGTCTGGTGAAGAACCAGCTCCAGTGTTGGGGTTTAGAATTTCAGCTCTCTGTGGAGATTCCTGAAATTAATGGTGATTTCATATTCTCTTTATTTCCTCAAACCTTTAACCCTTGTGAGATTCCATCCTGACTCTGGGAGCAGAGTCAGGGAGACGTAAAGTTTACATGACAGGCAAGTGTTTATCTGGGTGTTACTCTGCTCCGTGCATATCTTGAATCCCATTACTCACAGCATCAATATATAACATCCTCACGTAAATGGAACATAGTACCATCATTTGCATCCAAGTGCTTGAGAATGACTGAACTTAGAGTTGATAATTCCATTTTACCCCATGACTGTTTCCACTGCCGAGCTTCTCACTTCAAATGTCACTGTGATAAACAGGAAAACCCAGTCATGCCTACTGCCCTGATTGGAAACATGTTAAATAAACTCTCACCTTGAGTATATCTGAGGTCTGCAATTTTGGACAGTATAAAACCATTCAGTGAAAATTTCTGAATAAAGAAGTTATTTTCTTCCAAATTTGCAGAATATTTTCTAATTTTTGAGATCTCATTGGCACAGTGTTTAACAAAATATTTATGTAACATTGTTTAGTTGAACTTATGCAATTTAATTTTTGTACCCCATTGGCCACACTTACACTTACATGCACATGTTTAGGCTCAGACTCATAAGTACACATCTGGAAACTGTAGGAAAAGTGTCTACTTCAACTGTACCTCAATCACAGATTTAAGAGGACATCACACTTTATTCCCTCCATGGAGAAAGACTCTAAAATGGCACATGGATGTTCCTGCTCAAATATGATGTTCTCTCTTCTGAAGAACCTGTTGCCTGAATTTCTAATATTCAAGAACCAGCAGTCTTTTTTCTCTGGCCCTTGCTCCCTCTACCAAACCTGGCAGCTTAGCCAGATTCCAAGATCATTTCCTGATGCTTTGCTTCTTGTGGATCCTTCCTCCTGCCTGTCTTTGAGGAGGACATTTGTGATGTTATTTGAATTTCATGGAGAGGATTTTAGAAATTCTCTTATTTTAGGACACATTATTAAATCCTAGATGGAAAGGCATTGCACTGTGGACACCCCTGGAAAATTAACCCAAGTGTTTATGCAGTTCTTGTTGCCCATCTCACCCTACATGTTCAGGGCTCACCTGGCACTCAGCATTCTGGGTTTGGTGTCTTTTTATAGTGTTTCTACATCTTTGTGGCAAAATTCTATTTCATAGTTTAGACACATCTTGATAGGTTTATCTTTCAAAGATTTTAAATATGTAGACATTTTTTTTTCTGAAAAAAATGCATTGACTGTTTTTGGTGTAGCTTTCTTTGTTTAAATCAGTATTTCATGCAAATTTGTTTGCAAAAATTCAATCATATTCATACCAAAAACTGACTGTGAAAGTAGGCTAAAGTTCAGCAAGTTACATTTTTTTCTAATTTCTAAAACATAAGCTTTCACATGAATAAAGTAGAGTATATTGTAATTTAGCATCTCTGAAGCAGTGAAGAAAAACCCAGGCCCAGTGTGTGACTTCCAGCATCTTCTGCCCACTCTGTCCTTCTCCAGGATGCTCAGTGTCTGAGAGAACTCAGCAAAGAAATCATGTGTCTCTGCACACAGTTTCTTCTCTGATGCTGTTTTTAAAGCTGACACAAAAATAGCAGAACAAAAAGGAAGGCTTCCTGACTGTTGATTGTTCAGAAATCAGAAAAATGTGAGGCAGGAAATTGACAGAAAAGTAAGGTCAATGAAACCTCACTCTGATCCATGAGATTACAGAGTTCATAACTGCCAGGCTGCACATGGCACATTCTCTTACACTATACAAGAAGTGTGCAATCTCCAGACCTATTTTTGTGAAAGAAAATATGTACTGAAAAGACTCACACAGGAGCCAGCTCTGGCCCAAAGATAGAGCGTCATGAAGGGAGGAGAAAAGCAATTTTCTGAGCTCTTCATGATTCCTCCATGCGAAATCACGGGTTGATGATCCCTGGATGAGTGAACAGGACAGGATAGGACCCTTCCTGTTCTGGTGAGGGTCTCTCTCAGTCTTGCTCCTACTCATCACTCCCCACGAGTGTTTATTCTGAGGACTCTGGTCTCCATTAGCCACTCTCTATGGGAGCAGAGGTGAGCTCCCTGAGGGCTCCTGTGCTTCCCATCACAGACAGGCTCCTCCTGGTCCTGAAACTTAAGTCCACCCTCAGGGCCAGCACCTGCTGAGGAATGCAAATCTCCCCTGGCTCCACCCATCCCTGGGTTGAAAAGCCAAAGCTGGGCCTGGGTGCTCACTGGTGTGCAGCCATGGACAGGCTTGCTTCCTCCTTGCTGCTGCTGCTTGTCCCTGCATGTGAGTGCCAAGGCCACCCACGGGATGAACCTTCCTATCCTCACCTGTTCCAACTTCACCTTCTGTTTCTTTCTTCACAGATGTCCTGTCCCAGATCACCTTGAAGGAGTCTGGCCCTGGGCTCTTGCAGCCCTCTGAGACCCTCAGTCTGACCTGCACTTTCTCTGGGTTTTCACTGAGCACTACTAATATAGGTGTGGGCTGGATCCGTCAGCCTCCAGGGAAGGGTCTGGAGTGGCTGGCACACATTTGGTGGGATGATGATAAGCGCTACAACCCGTCCCTGAAGAGCCGGCTCACCATCTCCAAGGACAGCTCCAACAACCGGGTGTTCCTCAAGCTCGCCAGTGTGGACACTGCGGACTCTGCCACATACTACTGTGTTCGGAGAACACACTGACACAGCCTCCGTTTGCAGCTGTGCAGTATCTCAGGCTGGTCCTCAGCTCTGTGTTTCCTCCTACAAAGCAGGAGTTGTGGAGGGGGCACAGGTTTCCTGCCAGCCTCTGGGATTTCCTCTTCACTCTGAGCTTCAGAGCCTTGGCTTCCTGCTTAAAACAGAGGTCCTAGTAAGCTTTTCACAAATAAGGACTGTCTGTGTTTATTTTTATAAAGATGAAGGGTGTCTGTTACCTAAACCAGGGGGTTCAGTGCTACATTTCTCTCAGTCCTTTGTCTCAAATTCTTACACCAGCAGATTCCAAATTATATAATGACCATCTATAGTAAACAACTGAATGAGGAGAATGGTGTTACTGGATGAGCATTCTCACACTGAGTCAGTGGACAAAGGGAGCCAGGAAACTCCCACATATCTCAGGAGATTTCCAAGGCCACTGGCTGATCTCCCCAAATTGTCCGTTGCTTCAGCAGATGAACAATGAACATGTAGTACATATATATGATGGTCAACTGTAAAGAACAGTGAAATCACAGCACTTGAAACTGGATGTGTGGAACCACAGCACACTCCCCTGATGTGGAACCTAGGACAAAAGGGCTGGGAGGAACTGGATAATAACTAGGCTGCATTCAGTCTCCGGGGTTATGACGCCTCCTGGTGTTAAAGGGTTAACTGAGTGGCCCCAGTCTACGCAAGGTTCAGAATATCTCCCATGATGTGAAAGACTGCTTTACAGTCCAGTCCTTTTCAGGTCACACTCATGCCTGCATACAAGTCCAATAAAGCATGGGTCAACAAGTAAGATCTGAACGCAGCTGACTCTTTGTTCTGAGATTGGAGTTCTATCTGAGATGAGTAGACTTTTTATGAACCTCCAGGGAAACCAACAAAATAATTAGTAATAATAATCAATAATAAATTAATAATTAATTAGTAAATAATATTAAAAATTTATAATTATAAATAATTAGTAATTAATATTGATAAAGTTAATTGGAATTAATCTATGACCTTTCAGTCTTATTTCTTGGGGTCTATCCAAAATACTTAAACTATCATATACAAGGAACTTGCTTCTATTTAATACAATGCTGCCTATATGCTTATTGAATAACGAATTCAGCAGTTTAAAGTTCTCTATTCGTAATATCATTTCCACACAGCCTTAGGAATGGCAGTGCAGAAATGTTCTTATGATCATCAGGGATGACAAATGAGGTAAGCTCATGTAGCTCAGTAACACTGTATTTAACTAGCACATTTTGGGGCCTGGGTTCAATACAAGATTACAAGAAAGGAAAGAAAGAAAGAAAGAAAGAAAGAAAGAAAGAAAGAAAGAAAGGAAGGAAGGAAGGAAGGAAGGAAGGAAGGAAGGAAGGAAGGAAGGAAGGAAGGGAGAGAGAGAGAGAGAGAGAGAGAGAGAGAAAGAAAGAAAGAAAGTGAGAGAGAAAGAAAGAAAGAAAGAAAGAAAGAAAGAAAGAAAGATAGAAGGAAGGAAGGAAGGAAAAAAGGGAAAGAAAGAAAAAGAAAAAAGGAAAGAAAAAAGAAAAAAGGAAAGAAAAGAAAGAATGAAAGAGAAAGAAAGAAAAGAAAGAAAGAAAAAGAAAGTAAGAATGAAAGAAAAGAAAGAAAGAGAAAGAAAGAGAGAAAGGAAGGAAGAAAAGAAAAGAAAATTATTGAAGACAACTCAATAGGTAAAATGTTTATTACACAAGCAAGAGACACTGATTTTGGAGCCTAGATTTCATGGAGCAAGCTTGGAATGGCTGTGGATATACATAATTCCTGCACCAGTTGACATACATATGGATCATTGAAGCTTTTTGGCATGATGGTTAGGCCTCATGGAAGAACTTCTTGTTCAGTTAGAAACCCTGTATCAAAGACATGTTATCAGGTGGTGGGTGAACAACAGGCAAGGTCTACCGCTAGTTCCTATATGTGACTATACACACAAGCATACTCACTTGTGTGCACACGTGCACACAGCCACAATACTAAAACAACACACACACACACACACACAGAACGTGCTTGCAGAAATGTTGTCAATACTCAATGCAGAGTTAGTGTGTGATCCATAAGTTAGGCTTATTGTCATGTACCATAAATATGAAAGTTCAAACTCTTACAAGAATTTTCAGACAGACAGTCAGTGCCTGATAATCTATGATACTCTAACACAGAAATCATTCAATGTTGAATGACTGAACATGCCAACTATTTCCAAAAAGTGCCATGTTGTGATCGCAGTATTTGTCATTCATGCAATGCCTTCTATGCAACAATGTGGATTAATCTGGAGATTAAAAGTGAAAAAAAAATCTCAGCCAGGGGTCTTTTCTGAGTCTGATACCCCTACCCAGGTCCAATCATGGAGAAAACCTAGAATCCCCGCACAGATGTAGCCCATGGCAGCTACATATCCAAGTGTAATTCCCTAGTAAGGGGAACAGGAACTGTCTCTGACATAAGCTCATTGGCTGGCTCTTTGACCACCCATTAAGGGCAAGCAACCTTGCCAGGCCACAGAGGAGGACAATGCAGCCAGTCCTGGTGAGACCTGATAAGCTATGGTCAGATGAAAGGGGAAGAGGACCTCCCCTATCAGTGGACTTGGAGTGGGGCATGGGAGGAGATGAGGAGGGGAGGTTGGGATTGGGAGGGAACTAGGGAGGTGGCTACAGCTGGGATACAAAGAGAATTAACTGTAATTGATATAAAAAAATAAGGGTTTTAAAACAGTGGGGAAAAAAAAGGATAGAATGTTACTTCATATGTCATGTTTCATCCCCATAAAATTTAAGGCAAGATAAGTCTATGGAAATGGCCAGAAAAGGAGGACTTGGGAACATGGAATGTGAATATGGGATGTGTTATATTCTATTAGTTTGAGACAATGATAGAACACAGAAAGAGCTGAGCTATACATTTCCAACATTGTGAATGCTGTAAATTTCAGGGTACTGTCTAACTAAATTGTTACTCATATGGATTTCACACAAAAATTGAGCATGAAGAACAGATAGAATTAAATGACAAATAATGCCTTCAGTGGAGACAAATGAACCTAAGGATGGTACAGTGAATATATCCGCACACTCCCATGAAGAAAACATACATGTAATTCTAAGTGAGGCTCTGGGATGCTGCCCAGTGAAACAGGTAGAATTCACAGAGGACAACAGAGACACAAAAACCATCTCATGTCCTGTGTGAGGCATGGGGAGACGAACCTAAGGCCATCACCCTAAACTATGTCACTGCATGTGACACATCTGTGCCCACTCAGGAAATGTTCAATCACAGGGAAATTGTAGCATCTGCCACAGGAGAGGGTTCTGCTCACCCACAACCATGCCTGCCCCATTGCAGCAATAGCTGACGAGGACATCTAAATGCTCCTGGTAGATCAGCTGCTTCACTTGCCACAGAAAGTCATTTAACTTGTGGGATCCGCAGGCCAGTAGAAGAGGAAATCAAGATGACGTGATTTTCAGGCATACTCTGAAATCATCAGAAAATTGTAAATTCTACAATCACAACTTTCCCAAGTCCATATCAGGAGTGGCTTTGAGATGGGGACTTTATAACTGACAAAGCATGCACAGGAAGCCATCATGACACTCATACAATCGGGGTGGAATATTGTCATACTGCAGGGAGTCAGGGACACATCAGGGGGCGCCAAATCTCCATGGTTTCACTTGTATCTCTGAGGCAGGCACACAGAAGGCCAGAACACATTTCCTGTCAGTCCTGAGCTTCCTTCCTCTCTCTGCCCAGTGTGCAGAAGAAACTGCAGGACAATGAAAGTGGCAATTTCTGACAAATAACACCTGTGCTAGCAGAACATGAATGGTGCAGCACAAAAGCCTTGTCTGCATGCACAGCACTCTTGTGCTCATTTCTTGTATTTCCTGCCTCACTTCTAATGTTTATGTTTTGCACCCTATTGTAAATAGCTTTCCTTAGTTCACAGTATCAGTACAAAACACAGTACACATTCAAATAACACTGTTTAACCCTGAGCCAAATGTAAGACATCCCTACTTTCACCCCCTGTTCATAAGGAAGGTTCTGCTTTCTCCTTGAACTGTAGCGTTCTGTTGCTCTTTGTGGCTCATCATGTGCACTGATGGAAAAGTGTCAAATATGGAAATAAGTAGAATCACATTTCTCTAATGATGAGCCCAGTCTCATAAAGTTTGGAGTATAAAAGATCAGAAATAAGATTAAAATGAGAAAGGCTTTTCATGGGATTTCAGATTATCAAGAATCTGAGCACAGAGGGCTTCCCTGAGACTGACACTCCAACCAAGAAGCATGCATGGAGATAACTTAGAACATCATGTACAGATGTAGCCCATGGCAGTTCAGTCTCCAAGTGGGTTCCACAGTAATGGGAACAGGGACTGTCTCTGACATGAACTGATTGCCCTGCTCTTTGATCACCTCCCCCTGAGAGAAGAGCAGCCTTACCAGGCCACAGAGGAAGACAATGCAGCCACTCCTGATGAGACCTAATAGATTAGGATCAGAAGGAAGTAAAAGTAGACTTCCTCTATCAGGGGGATACAAAGTGAATAATGTGTAACTAATAAAAAAAATAAAAATAAAAAATAAAAGAATGGATGAACTGTGCTGAAATTTTTTCATCTTTGAGCATGGAGATTGTCAGTTACAGTACTCTAAGAAATCTACATTTTATATCATAGTGTTCTATTTTTCACATATGTTGACTTACTATCAAACTATTCTTTCTTTTCAAATTTGTACTATTTTAATTACCTGTCTGAGTCTTTGTGTAAGCATGTGCACATTGGTGTAGATGTTCAAAGAAGCTGAAGCATTTGTCTCCCTGAGGAGTTGGAGTTATAGGTAGTTTTGAGCTACCTGATTTGGTTGCTAGGAATCACACTGAGGTCCTTTGGAAAGCAGTGCATGCTTTAACCACTGATCTATTTCACCAGCTCTCTAAACTATTCTTGTTATAACATTTGCTTCACCATTTTTACTGATATTTTAATTTCATTTTAATATAAGTACTTTATTCCCTGTAAGCCTCCTCATTTACCTACCATACCCCCTTGCACTATTTCATAGTTACAACATTTAATACTTGACTTATAGAAATGGGGAACACAGATTTTAAATAGAAATGTATTTTAATTTTACAAATTTCACCAAGAAAGTTCAGACACTGATATGGAAGTGCAGAGGACCCTAAGAGTTGAGGACCAGCTCCAATTTAGAGGCAATAGGCCAGGAAGTACTGGTACAGAGGGAAGTCTCCACTATAAAGATGGAGTCATTGATTCTGAGCTCAGAGCAGGACAGCCACCTTATGAGTGGGATACAAAGAGAATTAACTGTACCTATAACTCCAACTCCTCAGGGAGACAAATGCTTATGAGCAGTCTCCACTATAAAGATGGAGTCATTGATTCTGAGCACGGAGCAGGACAGCCACCTTATGAGTGGTCAGCATAGGCCACTGTTGCCCTGTTACACATATAAAGTTCAAGGTAGATCACTGAAACTGTGAGGTGCATGGTTGAGAAAATCACTCTGCAGACCAAGCTCAAGCATAGACATTGGGAAATAACAACCAGCAAGAAGACATGAATACCAGATACTAGAAGGCATAGGCTCAGCCCTCTATGGTCAGAAATCCTCATATGTCAATTTGTATATGCGGTTTAGCTCACTACGAGTTAGTGAGCACAGCCTTATGCAAATCTGTAGAAGATTTGGAGTAGAAAAGTGAGGGTCTGCTCATATACCAGCAAGGAGGGCCTGGTCAGTGTCAAGGATCACAGACTCCACACATCATCCATCATGTATTGGGTGTGGAAATCCCTCTTCTTGATGGCAGCTGTCCAAAGTAAGACACCAGAGCCACGAGCTTCAAAAGAAACTGAGGTAATTCCAAGAAATCTCACCTTCCTTTGTTCTCTCCCCAGGTGTCCAAGCACAGGTCCAGTTGGTGCAGACTGGGTCTGAGCTGAAGAAGCCTGGAGAGTCAGTGAAGATCTCCTGCAAGGCTTCTGGCTACACTTTCACAGACTATGCCATGAACTGGGTGAAGCAGGCACCAGGAAAGGGCCTGCAGTGGATGGGTTGGATCAACACTAATACTGGAAACCCAACATATGCTGAAGACTTCAAAGGACGGTTTGTCTTCTCTTTGGACACCTCTGTCAGCACTGCATTTCTGCAGATCAACAGCCTCAAGAATGAGGACACGGCTATGTATTACTGTGCAAGACACAGTGTGAAAACCACATCCTGAGTGTGTCAGAAACCCTGAGAGGAAGGTGGTTCTACTGTGGCAGACAGCAACAGGGCAAATACTATTCTCTTGATCTTTGATTAGGATTTTGAGGTAGCGTAACAGAGAGAAAACTGGCCTCTACTCACCCACAGAATATTCTAACTGGTGTCTTCAGAGACCACCTCCAAAAAAAAAAAAAAAAGGGTAACTGACCAATGTGTGGAAAGTTTTGCATTGTATAAAACAGTGTTATTTTAAGAGATATCAACATACAGTCACAACTGACTACAAACAATTCTGAAAACAGTGTTTAGAAAGAGCAATGTAAATTATTTTTCCCTTTTTTTTTTAAATTTTTCATCAATTACACTTTATTCATTCTGCATCCCCCCATAAGCCCCTCCCTCCTCCCCTCCCAGTCTCACCCTCCCTCCTCCCTCTGCTTGCATGCCATTCCCCAAGTCCACTAATAGGGGAGGTTCTCCACTCCTTCTGATCTTAGTCTGTCAGTTCACATCAAAAGTGGCTGCATTGTCCTCTACTATGGCCTGGTAAGGCTGCTCCCCCCCAGAGGGAGGTGCTCAAAGAGCAGGCCCATCAGATTATGTCAGAGGCAGTCCCTCTTCACATTACTATGTAACCCAATTGGACTCTGAACTGCCCTGGGCTACATCTGTGCAGGGGTTCTGGGTTATCTCCATGAATAGTCCTTGGTTGGAGTATGAGTCTCTGGGAAGTTTCCTGTGTTCAAATTTTCTTGTTCTGTTGCTCTCCTTGTGGAGACCCTGTCCTCTCCAGCTCTTACTATTTCCCAGTTCTTACCTAAAATCCCGTTCACTTGCCCAACAGTTGCCCATCAGGCTCAGCATCTGCTTTGATAGTCTGAAGGGCAGAGGCTTTCAGAGGCCCTCTGTGGTAGGTTCCTAGGTTGTTTCCTGTTTTCTTCTTCTTCTGATGTCCATCCTCTTTGCCTTTCCGGATGGGGATTGGACATTTTAGTTAGGGTCCTCTCTCTTGTTAGTTTCTTTAGATGCACAGGTTTTAGTGGGTTTGTCCTATGTTGTATGTCTATATGAGTGAGTATATACCATGTGTGTCTTTTTGCTTCTGGGACAACTCACTCAGGATGATCCTTTCCAGATCCCACCATTTACCTGCAAATTTCATGATTTCCTTATTTTTCATTGCTGAGTAATATTCCATTGTGTAGATGTACCACAATTTCTGCATCCATTCTTCAGTTGAGGGGCATCTGGGTTGTTTCCAGCTTCTGGCTATTACAAATAAAGCTGCTAAAAACATGGTTGAGCAAATGTCCTTTTTGTGTACTTGAGCCTCTTTTGGATATATGCCCATTAGTGGTATGGCTGGATCTTGAGGAAGCGTATCTGCATTGCCCACGTGGCACGCCTGGGTTGGCTACCCAGAGGCTATTTAAGCTGTGGGCTGGCTTTCCCCAGGGTCAGATGATTGTTCAAGGTTCCTGAATAAACTGCATTGAAAAAAAAAGAAAGAAAGAGCAATGTAAGACTCTACCATGCTCTCAGAGAAAATGAAAAATCCAGATATCTACAGTCTTACAAGAGAGGTGGGGAGAGGAGAAAGAACACAACTGTAATGGGAAAAGTTAGCCTTCAAGGAGCCAGGGTAGACAACAGATGATCATAGACACCCACTCCTGCAGTAGGTTTCTTTACATGACTCACAAAAATGCAATTGCATATAAATACCATACATATTTCAAGAAGTGAGTAATTGAAGATTCTCACTGGTATGTTACAGTTAAATGTAAAACAAACCAACTAACAAATGGGTCTCAGTTTAATCCAGTCATTGGTTTAACATTCCCTCAATCTCTTCTCTCATTCTCATTCTTGTAGACAGACAAATTTTGGGTTGACGGTTTCATAGGTGGTTTGGTTTGTTTCATGGGTCTTCCTCCAACCCCTGAAGATCCCACCTGACTAACGGAGATGACAACTTCAGCCTCCATACCCTCTACTCTTAGAAGTCTCTGTTAGGGTCACCCCTCTAGAGTCCTGGGAGCCTCCCCTACACTGTGCGACACTTCAGCACCAATTTCTGTTCACTCTCAAGCCCTCCTCCACAGGCCCTAACCCTACTCTCTCCTTACCTTATCCCCATCCTTGTTACCCTCCACACCCTTCTCCTACCAACTTCCTCCTTCATCTACTTCAGATGTCTATTTTATACCCTTTCTGAGTGAGATTCAAGCATCCTCCCTTGGCCTTACCTGGCTCATTTGGCTCTGTGGATTGGAGAATGCTTACCTGAACTTTATGGTTAATATCCACATATAAGTGAGTACATAAAATGCTCATGTTTTGCGTCTGGGTTACCTCACTCAGGATAATCTTTTTTAGTTCCGTCCACTTGCCTGAAAATTTCACAATATCGTTTTTTATTAAAAGCTGAGGACTATTCCATTGTGTAAATGGCCCAACTTGAGACCCACCCCATGGGGGAGAGCCAAACCTTGACTCTATTAATGATACTCTGCTCTGGTTGCAGACAGAAATCTAGCATGATTGTTTTCTTTTATATTTCATCCAGCAGTTTATGGAAAGAAATGCAGAGACCCACAGCCAAAGGATAGGCAGAGCTCAGGGAGACTTTAGAAGACTCCTGTGCCTAATGGGGCTTAAAGAGAGTGAACCAACAATCTAAGAGCTTCCATGGACTCAACCTAGACCCCTACACTTATGCAGAGATGTGCAGCTTGTTCTTCATGTGGGAACCCTAGCAATTGGAGTGGGATTGCCTCTGACTTTGTTGCCTGCCTTTTTATCTTGTTCCCCTAGCTAGACTGCCTTGCCTGGCCTCAGGGGCAGAGGATGTACAAGTCCTGCTGTGACTGGATGTGCCAGGGTGAGTTGTTTCCCACTGGGGCCTTCCCTTTCTCTGAGGAAAAGGGGAAGAGGGAATAGTGTGGGAGGGTGTGAGCTTGGGACTGGGAGAGGAATGGGGGCATTCCATCAGACTGTGTAGTGACTGAATAAATTAATTCATGGAAAAAATGAATATTTGCAGAAATCATCATGGAAAATGCAAGAAATTTTCAAGAAAAAGAATAAAACCTAAAAGAAAATCTTGTAGTGGCAAAGGCTAAATTTGAGTCTTGAATCTGAATTTTCAGATCTTGCAGGTGATGCAGATTATCATGATCCAAGCTCTCCTGCCTCAAGCCAGGGTTTCCTATATATTCATGGTAGATTTTAGGTTGCAATCTCAATGGTTATTAAACCTTTCTAGCTTTTATGTCCAGGTGAGTTTAGGAAATTTGAAAAATCCAACTTGATATATTTTCAATTGTGATTTTCTTTTAGGTTCGTATGTTTAAGTTACAAGTTTAGTATTTGCCTCCAACGAAGCCTGATCCTGCTGTGAAAATTCACAAATTCCACACTCATAAATTCTTTGTCTATTTTAATTTATTTAAATATTCTCTATATTGTCTTATTTTCTAATAGGAAAGATTTGGGATATTGATACAGAAACATAGCATTCCAGTTTCAAATACCCCATAAATTACATTGTGATTTGTGGAAATGTTGTGACTGATAACTCTTCCTGAACATGTGAGATAGCTGGACAGTTATTAGAGGGAGATCACTTTTCCAAAGCAAAAATTGTGCTAAAAGTAATGTCTGACTTTTTTGTTCTGTTGCTCTCCTTGTGGAGCTCCTGTCCTCTCCAGGTCTTTTTTTTTATTTTATTATTATTATTATTTTATCAGTTACATTTTATTAACTCTGTATCCCAGCCATGTCCCGATCCCTCATTCCCTCCCTGTCCCTCCCTCCCTCCTTCATCTCCACCGTGCCCCTTTCCAAGTCCACTGATGGGGGGACCTCATCCCCATTCATCTGATCCTGTTTTATCAGGTATCTTCAGGACTCCTGTACAACAACAGATCATCTGGAGGTATCTCCATCCCTAATCTCAAGCTGTATTACAGGGCAACAGTAATAAAAACTGCATGGTATTGGCATAGAAACAGAAAGGAGGATCAATGGAACTGCATAGAAGACCCAGAAATAAACCCACACACCTATGAATACTCGATATTTGACAAAGAAGCCAAATCCATTCAATGGAAAAAAAGATAGCATCTTCAACAAATGGTGCTGGACCAACTGGATGTCTACATGCAGAAAAATGAAAATAGATCCATATTTATCACCCTGCACAAAACTAAAGTCAAAGTGGATCAAGGACCTCAACATAAAACCAGATACCCTAAATCAATTGGAAAAAAAGTGGGGAACAGCCTAGAACTCATTGGCACAGGAGACAACTTCCTGAACAGAACACCAACAGCACAGGCTCTAAGAGCGACAATCAATAAATGGGACCTCATGAAACTGAAAAGCTTCTTTAAAGCAAAGGATACCGTCATCAAAACAAAACGACTGCCTACAGATTGGGAAAGAATCTTCACTAACCCTTTATCTGACAGAGGACTCATATCCAGTATATACAAAGAACTAAAGAAGCTGAAAAGCAGCAAACCAAGTAATCCACTTAAAAAATGGGAAACAGAGCTAAACAGAGAATTCTCGACAGAGGAATATCAAATGGCAGAAAAAACACTTAAAGAAATGCTCAACCTCATTAGCCATCAGGAAAATGCAAATCAAAACGACTCTCCAGGTCTTTCTGGGCATGGGGATCTTTTCTGTGATTGATACTGCAAGCAAGGACTATTTATGGAGGTAACCTAGAACCCCTGCTCAGATATAGCCCATGGCAGTTCAGTGTCCATGTGGGTTCCAGAGAAATGGGAACAGGGTCTGTCTCTGACATGAACTGATTGGCCTGCTCTTTGATCACCTCCCGCTGTAGGGGGAGCAACCTTACCAGGTCACAGAGGAAGACAATTCAGCCACTCCTGATGAGAACTGATAGACTAGGACCAGTAGGAAGGAGAGGAAGACCTCCTCTATCAGTGGACTGGGTGAGAGGACTGGGTGGAGAAAGGTGAGGGCAGCAAGGATTGGGAGGGGAGGAATGGAAAGAGCTACAGGGTGGATACAAAGTGAATAAACTGTAATTAATAAAAATATAAATTAAAAAAGAAAAAGTAATATCAGTGCTGTTACAACACAGTAAATGTATAACTTGTTTGCCATGGATCATTAGAGTTCAACTTTCATTTTAATGACATTTTTATATAAATACATGGCTTTTAAAATTAATTTTCAGATTAATTAATGTTTATTCAGTTTGTATCTCATCAGTAGCCCTCTCTGTCGTTCCTCCCAATCCCACCCTCCTTCCCTTATCTTTTCTCATGTCCCTTTACAAGTCCACTGATAGAAGAGTTCCTCCTCCCCGTCCATCTGAACCTAGCCCATCAGGTCTCATCAGGACTGGCTGGATTGTCCTCCTCTGTGTCCTGCAAGGCTGCTTCCCCCTTTTTTTTTTTTGGGGGGGTGAAGGTGGCAAAGAGCCAGCCACTGAGTTCATGTCAGAGACAGTCCCTGTTCCCCTTACTAGACAACCCACTTGGATACTGAGCTGCCATGGGCTACATCTGAAAAAGGGTTCCAGGTTATATTCATGAGTGGCACTTGTTTGGAGTATCAGTCTCAGAAAACACCCCTGTGCCCAGATATTTTGGTTCTTATGCTCTCCTTGTGGAGCTCCTGTCCTCTCCAGGTCTTACTATTTCCCCCTTCTTTCATAAGATTCCCTGCAATCTGCCGGAAGTTTCATTAGGAGTCACAACATCTCCTTTGATATACTTCTGGGTAGTCTTTCAGAGGCCCTCTGTGGTAGGCTCCTGTCCTGTTTCCTCTTTTCTCCTTCTTCCCAAGTCCATACTGTGTGTGTCTTTCTGCTTGTGGGACAGCTCACTCAGGATGATGCTTTCTAGTTCCCACCATCTACCTGCAAATTTCATGATTTCCTTATTTTTCATTGCTAAGTAATATTCCATTGTGTAGATGTACCACAATTTTTGTATTCATTCTTCAGTTGAGGGACATCTGGATTGTTTCCAGCTTCTGGTTATTACAAATAAAGCTGCTACAAACACGGTTGTGCAAATATACTTATTGTGTACTTGAGCCTCTTTTGGGTATATGCCTTGGAGTGGTATGGCTGGATATTGAGGAAGCGCTATCCCTATTTGTCTGAGAAAGTGCCCTATTGATTTCCAGAGTGGTTGTACAAGTTTACATTTCCACCAGCAGTGGAGGAGCATTGCACTTTCTCCACAATCTCTCCAGCATGTGTTGTCTCTTGAGTTTTTGCTCTTGGCCAAATCCAATTAAGAAATGGGGAACAGAGCTAAACAGAGAATTCTAGATAGAGGAATATCAAATGGCAGAGAAACACTTAAAGAAGTGCTCAACCTCATTAGCCATCAAGGAAATGCAAATCAAAAGGACCCTGAGATTTCACCTTACACCCATCAGAAAGCTGTCTTTCTTAAGCAAGGCTTTGCAGGTGAACCCAGAGCTCAGTTTCACCTAGTCTAGCATGCTGGCTCCCTCCAGTGATCTCGTGTTTACTATAGTGTTTAGATTGCTGGTGGTAGCCTGACTAGCACTGATGTGTATTGTGAGGCTCTTAACCCTGGTCCTCCTGCTCATGTTGTAAGCACACTATCCAGAGTTATCCACAGTTCCTCAGCCCTTCCTGGAGTTTCTTGTGTTTATTGATTGCTGTACTTTAAACAGCATAATACATTAACTTTTACTGCTTCATGGTTATACTTTTGAGGTGATTTTCTAATTAACTTATATTTCATGATTATATGAATTTACAATGTAGAAATAGAAAATTATTTTGTTCTGAAAAAAAAGAGAGATAATCCACAAAAAATGTATACCTGCAAATGAACTGCCTGTGATGTTAACACACACTGTCCTTTTTCTGTACAATGAGTGACAGGGCATGATTCTAAGTCTGAATGCAAATTTCCTGGAAAAATCCTCAGAAACTTTACCTAGTCTCTCAGTACACACGGAGTTCTTGGTAAACCCAAAATACTTATAAGGAAATCAACATGTTTCTTGCTTCTCTGGGTTGCCCCTCCCTCTGAAGGTTTCTTTGGGATCATTTCTACATTTAAGGTTGTAAGAATATGTGTAATCATGAACGTGAATACTCTGGGATGTAATTTTGTTTGTAATATGATGCGAATAATAAGAACAAAAAGAATAATGTTTCTAGTGAATGCAGACAATTCTGTTCATATATATATGTATTATATATGAAATATATATGTATATATATATATTATTCAGAGAATTTGATCATCCATTCTTCGGTTTGTCTTTCCTCAAAGAGGAAATGCAACCTCTGACCTTGTGCTCAGACATTCACATGTTGCTCACTTATTGCTCAGCTGTCTCTCTGGCATGGGCTTGGCAAATTCTCAAGGTATCTATACAGGTGCACTACCTAGGATTCTTCTGTTGTTCTTTATACATGGATTTCCTAGAGAAATGAAGTGGAAACGATTAATCTAGAGAAAAGAATTCCATGTTGTCCCGTGGATGTGGAACAGCGTCTGCTCTGTCACGTGAGGACTACAGTCACCTTGATGATGTGCAATGTTGCAGAGAACTACACATGGTGCATTCTGTTGTCTGTTAGCTCTGGTGGACAATGCCTTCTCTCCCACTATTCATGTCTGTGTGACTATTCATGACTGTGGTCAACATGGACCTGAATACTGCTGCATTGAGGAAGCTCTTTTCATAAAGATCCCTCCACTTCCTGTAAAGTAAAAACTATATTCTTTTTTCCTCACTTATTTTTGTTAAATAATGACTAATGTTAGAACCACATTCCTACTCAAAATTCATACACAGCTGTGTGTTTCTTCATGGTTATTCTTGAGGAGGTAAACTACCCATTTGCTCCGCATACATTCCTTCTTCGGTGCCTGCCTGATTGATATGGTCACACAATAGTGTCTGCATTTAGAGCACTAATGTCAGCCATGTGTAGGGCTCTACCCCATTCTTTGAATTCTCTCAGAGCTTTGTTTCAGAGCCACATGATTGTGGGTTGTTCTCACTGACGTTTGGGAACAGGAAGGATAACTACATAGCAGGAAGGTCCCCTGCTCCTTCAGGGATTTCTGCTATTTGTGGTTGTATGTTACAAACAGCTACAGAATGGAAGTTCCTGTGGGGCTTATACAACAAAGACATGACTGAAGTACATGTGACCTCCACAGGGAGGACAGTTAAAATCCACTCAGAAACCCAGAGTACAAACAACAGAGACTGTCAGTGCACAGATCACAGGAGCAGATGCAGACATATTTAGGACCAGCCATTATGTGGTCTCTGCACTTCTCCTTTTCTTGGATTCTCAGAGATCCTTTTTTTTTACATTTACTATATCTAGTAATGTGTGATGTCTCTGAAGAGTTTTGGGTTCAGGTAATTTCCTTTTAAATATTTGAGACAAGGTCTCACATAAACAAACTAAGTGATTTCATCTGTGGGGGCAAACATCCCTGCCTTGGTCACAGATTCTCAAGGTAATGAAGTTCATAGAAACTGGTGATCCTGATCCCCTTAGACTCAGGACAAAGACTTGCCTTGACTCCCTGATTAGGACAGGGTTTTAGGCTCAATGGAACCTTGATGGAGCTGAGGCCAGCAGGCTCAGTTGCCTGCATCCACTATGAGTTCTGAAATCTCCACTTCTCCAAAGGACTGTGCACATGAGTCTCAGATCTGACTCAGTGTTATATTTATCTAATTCATTTTTTCACTCTACTGTCTTCATCATCAAAGAGAATATGTACTTTTTAAACCTCAAATTCTAATTCCAGGGTTCAAACACTGTGTAGAACCCAGGGATGGCTGCATCTGTGGTCTCTGCAATGGCCATGGAAGAGGGTGTAAAGGGTGAGTAAAGTTCCCTTGAAGAAACTTCACAGTCCACTGCATCCTGCAGAACTGGCTCACTGGTGAGAACTTCAGTGATCATGGACACATTCGAATACTTCAGGTCCAGAGCCTATTTAACAATTTATCTTAGATCATCTTTTCCCCATTCATAGACATTCCTTGCCAAGCTCTGTGTCTAATCTAAACTTCTGTGACTAACAGGTAATATTCCTTTTGGAATGCATTAACTTAGATGATCCTTAGTTTCAGGTTGGGATTTTGTTTTAAATTGAGAGATTAAGGCTGAATCTTAAATCCACGGGGTCTACACAGGTCACAGGAAGGTTATTTCCTCAGACAGATTTAGGACATGGGCCTCAGTATCCTGCAGGCTGACCTAAGTATCTTCACCTCTTCTGATGTACAAGGTCCTTAACTAAGAAAGGCCTGCCTCATGAATATGCAAATCACGGAAGTCCAGAGTAGTAAATACAGGGATGGCCATAGCAAAGAGCAACATATCATCACTGTCTTTTCCACAGTCACTGAGCCCACTAGGTCATCAACCTGAAATGGAGCTGGGTCATCCTCTTCCTTGTTGCAGCAGCTACAGGTAAAGGGGTCCCAAATTACAGGACTGAAGGGGAGTGGGACACACACTCTGCCTTTCTCTCCACAGGTGTCCACTCCCAGGTCCAGCTGCAGCAGTCTGGGTCTGAGGTGGGGAGATCCGGGGTCTCAGTGAAGCTGTCCTGCAAGGCTTCTGGATGCACCTTTACCGGCTACTATATGAACTGGATGAAGCAGAGGCCTGGACAGGGGCTGGAGTGGATTGGGTGGATTGGTCGTGGAAGTGGCAGCCCTAGCTATGTCCAGAAGTTCCAGGGCAAGGCCACACTGACTGCAGACACATCCTCCAGCACAGCCTACATGGAGCTCCGCAGCCTGATACCTGAGGACTCTGTGGTCTATTACTCTGTAAGAGCTAAACACAGTGTTGTAAGCACATCCTTAGTGTCTCAGAAACCATGAAGGAGCAGGAAGCTGCCCTGGAACTGAGGGACAGAGAAGATATGCCTGAATGTTTTCTTAGAAATAATCATTCTGTGTACCCATGTGTTTCAATTCATAGTCTTGTTGGGTCATTGTTAGGTTTTCTGAAGGAACACTGGGAATAAAGTGATACTGAACCCCTAGAGCACACCATATCTTGACTAGCTCTTTACCAGTGGACACCTCCATTGGCATGCTTATTTCTTAATAAAACAGAAAGGACATACTGTGGTAATACGCTTGATATAAATATCTTTTAAATATAAGAGACTATTAACTGTTGCTGGACTAGCTGTGAATAAACTATAATATAAATGTCACAATAAAAGCCAAATCAACAGCATGTGAGCAAACAAAAGCCCCTTTTTAAAGCCCAAGATGATTTGTCTAAGACTTGATCATGGTGGATGTTTTTAAAATGTTCCTTGATTTGGCTTTGCAAGGAATTTATTGAGCATTTTTACAATAATGTTCATAAGGGAGATTGGTCTGAAATTCCCTTTCTTTGTTGGGTCTTTTTCTGGTTTAGGTATCAGGGTGACTGTGGCCTTATAGAATGATTTTGGCATTGTTCCTTCTGTTTCTATTTTTTTGGAAAAGTTTGAGGAATATTGGTATTAGCTCTGCTTTAAAAGTCTGATAGAATTCTGTGCTAAAACTATCTGGCCCATTGCTCTTTTTGTTTGGGAGGCTTTTGATGACTGCTTCTGTTTCATTGGGGGTTTACAGGATCATTTAAATTGTTAACCTGATCTTGCTTTAACTTTGGTAAGTGGTCTCTATCAAGAAAATCATCCATTTCATATAGTTTTCCAATATTGTGGAGTACAGGTTTTTTAAGTATAACCCAATGATTCTTTGGATTTCCTCAGTGTCTGTTGTTATACACCCCCCTTCCTTTCTGATTTTATTAATTTGGATAGACTCCTTCTGTCTCTTAGTTATTTTGGCTAAGGGTTTTGTTTGGCCCAGAATGAGCCTAATTTCCAGAAGGGATGAAGAGAACTCAGGAGACCAGGTCTAATAGATGCAAAATCAATTGCAAGAGGTTTATTTAAACCATTGCACAATGGGGTCACCCCTGCTGGTAAGCAAAGTGTGGCACTGGGAGACAAAGGCCTTGGGTTTTTAAAGTATAAGTTGTGGGAATTGTTAGGGATTGCAGTATTGGCAATTTAGGATTGGATGAGGAAGCTATAAAGTAAGATAATTGGTTAGTCTTAGGTGCTCAAGCTTGGCCATTCCTGCCAAGTGTGGTTGCAGCTGCAATTAAAGGTGGGGGTGGGGATGATTAGCTCATCTCTGAAGATTGGGACTGTGGGCTTTTGGCCAGAGATCAGGGGCTACTCAGAGGAAGGACTGAGGCCTTCAGGGTTGGTTGCTAAGAAACACAATCTTGAAGACAAGGGTCTGGTCATTCTTTTTGCTGAGTGAAGGTCATTACTTGCTCGCTATTTTATATCTGTCCTCACAGATGGCCAGGATCACATTCCTCCATTCTCTGGAAAGGTGCTATGAGGTTTTAGCTTAACCTGATCCTAAAACTCAAAACTATAGGCTTTAGAATACATATAGGTTACAAAGTTAGTCTGATCCTTTCAGTTTGTCTATCTTGCAGATTTTCTTTAAAAGCTAACACTTGGTTTGGTTGATTCTCTCTCTATTGTTTCTTTGTTTCTAGGTTATTTATTTCAACCATGTTTTTTTAATTTTATTTTATCCTTTATCTAAAGGTATAAATACATCTGAACATAAATTGCATTTGGTAGTATAAATCAAATTCCTCATGGCTTTATGGTTAGAAATGGAGTCTCCAGGGTGTTTAGTCTACTGCTTTTCCAACATGCTGTGCTCCTGCTCAGAGAGCATAGGACCTAGTAGAGCAGAATTCCAAGCTGAAAATGTAAGAGGCCTAATCCTTTCATCAGCTCATTCCCCTGTTTCCTGAAATTGATTTGTTTTTGTGACCACTACTAGATTGACATTGACATTGATCGGTGAATAGCACTTCCTCAAGATCCAGCTTTACCACTCCTAGGCATATATCCAAAAGATGCTCAAGTACGCAACAAGGACATTTGTTCAACCATGTTTGTAGCAGCTTTATTTATAATAATCAGAACCTGGTAACAGCCCAGATGTCCATCAATAGAGGAATGGATACAGAAATTGAGGTACTTTTACACAATGGAATACTACTCAGCAATTGAAAACTAGGAAATCATGAAATTTGCAGAGAAATTGTCAGATCTAGAAAAGATCATTCTCAGTGAGGTATCCCAGAAGGAGAATGACACACATGGTATATGCTCACTTATAAGTGGGTACTAGAGCTATAAGATAGGATAAACACAATGAAATCTGTACACCTAAAGATGATAAACAAGAAAGAGGTCCCTGGGTAAGATGATAAACCCTCACTTAGAAAGACAAATGGGATGGACATTGGTTGTAGGAGAAAACAAGTAAAAGAACAGGAGCCTACCACTGAGGGCCTCTGAAAGACTCTACCTAGCAGTGTATCAAAGCAGATACTGAGATTCATAACCAAATCTTTGGCAGAGTACAGAGGGAAAGAAGTACTGGGTATGAAAGAAGGGGGAGTTAGTATGACATGGAGAGGACAGGAGCTCAACAAGGACCAAATATATCTGGGAACAGGGTTCTTTTGTTAGACTGTATCTCCAACGAAGGACCATGTATGGATATAACCTAGAACCTCTGCTTGGATGTAGCCCATGGTAGCTCAGTATCCAAGTGGGTAACCTAGTAAGGTGAAGAGGGGACTATTTCTGACATGAACTCAATGGCTGGCTCTTTGACACTCCCCCACCCGAGGGAGGAGCAGCCCTGCTAGGCCACAGAGGAGGACTTTGCAACCAGTCCTGAAGATACCTGATAAAACAGGGTCAGATGAAAGGGGAGGTGGTCCTCCTCCATCAGTGAAATTGGAAAAGGTCAGGGACAAGATGAGGTAGTGAGGGAGGGTTTGAAAGGGAATGAGGGAGTGGGATACAGCTGGAATACAAAGTTAATAAACTGTAACTGATATTAAAAAATAATCAAAAAATCAAACTGGACTAGACACATAAGAAGAAAAATAGAAAAGAAAAATATGGGCACTATCAGGACATAGACCAACCTACTAGTAGAGCACCTCCTGATTTCATTGGCTTGAAAAGTCCAACTTTTCCTTCACTTTAAGAACTACCCACTATCCAAGCACTCAAGGAAGGAGCTTTTGGTAAATGCCCAGAATACTCTTGCTTTTGATGATAAAGAGTCCAAAATTCACCTCTTCAACAATGTATTTTACTATCATGCGTTAAGGCTATCCTCACACTAAGTGCTTCACAATGCTTCACTGACACATTGAATATTTTCAGCTCAGGGCACCGAGACGGGTCGATATGATGTATTAGAAATTCTTCACACAAAACAACAAAATGTGTTGGTTTGAGCACCTTAACTATAAACAAACAATTTTTAATGCTTCCACATGACATCAATGAAAGAAATCAAAGTGTCTCTTTGTTGTCATTTAACAAACAGTAAGATCATATTTGAATTCTCTGTCCTCTATTTTATACTTCCTGAGTCTTTTTCTGTTCTTGATCTCTGTCTCTGTCTCCCTCTGTCTGTCTGTCTGTCTTTGTCTCTGTCATGTGTGTGTGTTGCGGTATTCTTAATATAAAACTTCTTAATATATAAAGAAGTTCTTAATATAAAACTTAATTCTGTGTTCATTGAACAGCATAAATTCATCCTTTGGGAAATGAATATGGGATACTTTATACATATTTTTGGGACATTTTTACAAGGGTGATCACTTGCTCCTGATGCTACTTGACCAAATAATAAAGTGCACCTAAAAGACCATTATTTATCAACTAATATCTGTATGATTTATATCAACAATACTTGATGTTCATTTTACAAGACTTATTCAAAACTATATTTTGTATTTTCATCAAATCATTATCATAACACACATGCAAAAATAGGTGCATTATTTTTGAGTCAGGATAATGAAGGAGCACATAGATTCTCAACAAGCTGCACATTTTCTTCAGGTATAAAAGTTGGTTATATTGGGATCCAAGACAAGTAATTTGAGTGTTACATTCTTCTCTTAAAGACCAGCTAAGAAACAGGCTGAGTACACAACACAATGATAGCCTTAAGTCTTCAGTGACCTTAAAGTGTGATATTTACTCTTTCTGCTAAGTCCCACAAATGTTTCAGTCTCTTAAAATGTAAGAGTTATTTTTACCCTAATGTGTACCATGTAAGTATAATTATTGTAAATAGGTTGAAAATGTTGTTAAGCTGGGTGCAGGTTTACATGCCTGTAATCCCAGCACTCAGGGTAGCAGAGGATACTGTTCCTGTCTGTCACCCATGGGTTCCTGATAAGTTTCAGTCTGGTAAATGTTAGGGGCAACAGGCACTGGACCCGACTCTCATAGAGTTTGTTCTCACCTTCGCTATCTCTGTTATTTTATCACCAGCTGATACCTCTTTGGCATTGGATTTTCAAAGTATCAGGAAAACAAAATGGATACACTGTTGGGAAGTGAAGTTATTGTGGAGTCATAAAACAAAACCTGTCCTCACTTGGCGTCATCTCAGCCTTCAGAAGCACAGCTAAGATCAAGTTCTCTTGGAGATTTATATATTCTATGACACAGGTGACAGTTTAATGTTACAATGATAGAGGCAGTAAGGAGGCATCAGTGTATGGCAGAGGACAAACACACACAATTTCTTTATTCTTAGAGGCAGCAACAGCCAATTAGAACCTCATACCATTTAGCTATTTTGAAACTTTGAAATGTCTGAATAAACTAATTTCCATCTATGTAAGCCTTTTCATGTCTTTCAATTTTACTTTTGTTTTAATTTTTAATTAGGAGAATATCTACTCAGGCTCTCAAAAGGCAGAATGCCACATTCAGGATCAAACATGATTTAGACATTCATATCGTGGTCACATTCTGATAATTTTAATTTTTAAAAAAGAAAATAGGAAAAAAGAAAGGAAGGAAGAGAGGGAGAAAGAAGGAAAGAGATAAGAAGAAAAAGAAGAGGAGAAAGACAAAGAAGAAGGGAAGTAAAGGAAGGAACGAAGGAAGGAAAGAAAGAAGAACTCATATTGGGATTCCCTGGTTTAAACAGTGCTTTTGACTGAGCACAGAGTCAGAAAGTTGTGGACCCAGTGACTAGAAAACCCAGTTTATTTCCCATCTCACCCGGAGTCTTTCACAGGTGTTATCCATTCATGTTAAGAGCTGTTTGGGAGTCAAGAGGGCAGAGCCAAGATGGCAACTATCATGCACAGTTTCTGAGCTGTGGAAGAGCTGAACTCCTGAGTGGGTGAGTGGAAGGACTTTTGAAGCCAGGGAAATGATGGAGAGGCTTTCTAAATGACAGGGAATATCGGACGAGGTGAGAACTTTGGTCTTGGGTCACCCGTGGACTTGTTTGGGGAAAGAGAGAAATGGTCCTTTGATTTCCTGGCACTCCACTTTCTCGGACCTCCCTCCTCCACAGCACAGCTGATGTGGAGATTCTGAGCTCAGAGCTCACTGCCTGGGGTCTGTAGCAACTAAGAAGGCGCCCCTCAGTGGCAACTTCAGCGGTACTGGTCTTGGAGTCCCAGACCCGCGGCACCATCCTCCCAGGGTCCCAGGTCTGCTAGCTGCCATACTGGTTCCACAGGGTCTCTCAGCCACTAACTGAATAACCTGCCCAAACCCTCAGACAGATAATATGCTATATACCCACCAAAGCCAAGCAGACCCGAAATACAAGCTAGGCATACCAAGCGATGGGCCTCCCAGGCTTGGAGAGCACAGTGGAGGGTCCCCAGGACTTCCCAGAAGGCATCTGGACCGGCATCCCAATGCTGGACTTCACATCAGTTGTCCTGCATGAGAACAAGCAGGACCAAACCAGAGAGCAGAGAGTCCGGATACCCTGATCCCTGCCAAAGTGACCTGCTTGAGAGTGAGTGCGCCCTTGAGTGTCTGCAGAACCCCAGATCCTGGGTCCTTCTAAAATAAAAGCCAGGCATCGGACCCCTCTCACCCACATAACCCATTGTGGGAAACAGAGGATCACTTGGGACATTGAAGCCCCTGCTCTGCAGATCCAACTGATGAGTTAAGGCAGTTAATGCTGAAAATTGTGCAGCGACCATCACTAGTGCCTGCTAAATATACAGTGCATGCACAAATAACCACCTAGAAGCTTGCAAGACAGAGCTCCTCCCACACACTCAAGGGTTCAACATTCTCTATCACTCAGTCCTTCAAGACACACTTTCACGCACACTTACACACACACACACACACACACACACACACACACACCTGCACATGCACACACACGTCTGCATTTTCCCTTCTGCGCCCACATACTTTCCTCCCACAGATACAGATAGTGCACCAACTCACATGCTGAGGCCACGGGACCTCTCTCAGCTTCCTGAAGAACTCTCCAGAAGCCAGAAAGAGATAGTACCAGTCTGAACTGTAGAATCCAGAAACAAACAGGGAAGGTTTCAGATAAGCCAATGGCCAGGGGTAGGGAAAAGAACACATCCAACATAAATCAGGACATCATGACTTCACCAGCAACCTTCAAAATTGATAGATACTCCAATTCATCAGGACAGGAAAATGACTTTAAAGATATGCTTACCCAATTATTTGAGGCTCATAAAAAGGAAACAAACAATTCTCTCAGAGCAATAGCCATGCAAATTCAGATAGTTAAAGATGAAATGAACAAATCTATCAAAGATTTGGCCAGTCAATTAGAGGTAAAGAAAGAGGAAATGGACAAAATTCTTAAAGAAACACAGGCAAATTTGGCCAAAGAAATAGAGGCACAAGTAGAGATACAATTAGTGACATATAGAGAAAAAAAATGAACTGAAAAAAAAATAGAGACCATTGTAGAGAGACAGGAATCCACATTTAAACAAATAAAGGAAATGGCGTAAGGCATGAAAACAGAATTAAAATCAATAAAGAAAACACAAATCGAGAAAACCCTGGAGCTGGAGAACTTTGAGAAAAGATCAGGAATCACAAAGGTAATCATCACCAACAGAATACAAGAGATGGATGAGAGAATCTCTGGAGCTGAAGATACCCTCGCAGAAATTCATACTTCTCTCAAAGTAAAGTAAAATCAGAGAAGTCCCAAATGCAAAATATCCAAGAAATCAAGGATACCATGAAAAGATGAAATGTAAGAATAATAGGAATTGATGAAAAAGAAGAATCCAGGCTCCAAGGTCCAGAAAATATTTTCAAGAAAATCATAGAACAAAAATTTCCCAACTTAAAGAAAGAGATGTCAATAAATATACAAGTGGCCTACAGAACACCACATAGACTAGACCAGATCATAGTCAAAGCACTAAATCTACAGAACAAAGAAATGATATTAAAAGCAGCAAGGGAAAAAGGCCAAGTAACATATGAAGGTATACCTATCAGAATCACAATGGACTTCTCATCAGAAACAATGAAAGACAGAAGGTCCTGGGCAGGTGTCATGCAGATTCTAAGAGAGCACAGATGCCAACCCAGACTACTTTACCCTGCAAGGTTTTCAATCAACGTAGATGGAGAAAACAAAACATTCGATGACAAAACTAAATTTATGCAATATCTACACAGCAAACCAGCCCTACAGAAGATACTAGAAGGAAAACTCCAATCCATTGAAAACAACTTCACCTAAGAAAACATAGCATACAGATAAAATCCCGACAAAATTTAAAAGAAAACAAGCAATGGAACACAGTAAGATCACTGACTCCAATATAAAAGGAACTAACAGTCATTGGTCACTATTATCTATCAATGTCAATGGACTCAACTCTCCAATAAAAAGACACAGACTAACAGAATGGGTAGAAAACAGGATCCAACATTCTGCTGCATCCAAGAAACGTACCTCTGCAACAAAGACAAACACTACCTCAGAGTAAACAGCTAGAAAAATGTCTTTCAAGCAAACGGACCCAGAAAACAACCTGTGGTATCTAGCCTAATATCAAGTAAAATGGACTTTCAACCAAAATTAATCAAAAAAGATGCAGAGGGGCATTACATTCTCATCAAAGGGAAAATCCACCAAGAGGATATCACAATTCTGAACATCTTTTCTCCAAATAAAAGAGTACCTACATTTGTAAATGAAACATTATTCAAACTCAAATCACACATCAATCCCAAAAAATTAATAGAGGGAGATTTCAAAACCCCACTTTCACCAAGGGACAAATCATCTAGATAGAAGCCTAATAAAGAAAAAAAAAGGCAATTATATGGGTCCTAAATCAAATAGACCTAATAGATGTCTACAGAAAATTCCAACCAAACACAAAAGAATATACCTTCTTTTCAGCACATCATGGAACTATCTCCAAAATAGACCATATAGTTGGTCACAAAGCAAGCCTCAACAGATACAAGAGGATTGAAATAATCCCATGTATTCTATCAGACCACCATGGTCTATAGCTGCACCTCAACAACAATGGGATTAGAAAAAAGCCTCCAAGCACATGGAAACTGAACAACTTGTTGCTCAATGACAGGTGGGTTAAGGATGAAATAAAGAAAGAAATTAAAGACTTTCTAGAATTCAATGAAAATGAAGGTACAACATACCCTGATTTATGGGACACATTTAAAGCACTGCTCAGAGGAAAATTCATAGCACCAATTGCCTTCAAGAAGAAATTTGTGACATCTCATACAAGCAAATTAATGGCCTAACTGAAAGCCCTAGATAAAAATGAAGCAAATACACCCAAGAGGAGCAGACTGCTGGAAATAATCAAACTCAGGGCTGAAATTAATCAATTAGAAACAAATAAAACTATTCAAAGAATCAATGAAACCAAAAGCTGGGTCTTTGAAAAAATCAACAAGATAGACAAAACCTTAGCGAAACTAACTAAAAGACAGAGAGAAACTTTCCAAATTAGGAAAATCAGAAATGAAATGGGGGACATAACTACAGACAGTAAACAAATCCAAACAATCATTAGATAGTACTACAAAAGCCACAAAATTCGAAAACCGAAAAGAAATGGACAACTTTCTAGATAGAGTCCATCTACCAAAATTAAGTCAAGATCAGGTAGAAAGATTGAATAGTCCTATATCCCCCAAGGAAATAGAAGCAACCATCAACAGTCTCCCTTCCAAACAAAAGCCCTGGGCCAGATGGATTCAGTGCAGAATTTTACCAGACCTTCAAAGAAGTGCTAATACCAATTCACTCCAAAGTATTCCATAACATAGAAACAGAAAGAACATTAGCAAACTCATTCTATGATCCACAGCCACCTTGATATCTAAACCACACAAAGACCCAACAAAAAAATAGAACTTCAGACCTATATCTCCTATGAACATTGATGCAAAAATACTCAATAAAATCCTTGAAAACTGACTCCAAGAACACATCAAAGATATCATCCACCATCACCAAGTAGGCTTCATCACAGGCATGCAAGGGTGGTACAACATACAGAAATCCATCAATGTAATCCACCACATAAACAAACTTATGGAGAAAAAACACATGATCATCTCCTTAGATGACGAAAAAGCATTTGACAAAGTCTAACACCCATTCATGTTTAAAGTATTGGAGATATCAGGGATACAAGGCACATATCTAAAGATAGTAAAGGCAATATACAGCAAGCCTATAGCCAACATCAAACTTAATGGAGAAAATCTTAAATCAATCCCACTGAAATCAGGGACAAGACAAGGCTGCCCACTCTCTCCATGTCTCTTCAACATAGTACTTGAAGTCCTAGCTAAAGTAATAAGACAACTAAAGGAGATCAAGGGGATACAAATTGGAAAGGAAGAGTTCAAAGTGTCACTATTCGCATATGATATGATAGTATACATGAGCGACTCCAAAAATTCAACCAGAGAACTCCTTCAGCTGATAAACACTTTCATCAAAGTGGCAGGATACAAAATCATCTCCCAAAATCAAAAGCTCTCCCATATACCAAAGGCAAAAGGAATCAGGGAAACAACACCCTTCACAATAGCCACTAATAACAGAAAATACCTTGGGGTGACTCTAACCAAGCAAGTGAAAGACCTGTTTGATAAAACAAAACAAAACAAAAAAAACTTTAAGTCTCTGAAGAAAGAAATTGAAGAAGATATCAGAAGATGGAAAGATCTCCCGTGCTCATGGATTGGTAGGATTAACATTGTGAAAACGGCCATCCTGCTAAGAGCAATCTACAGATTCAATGCAATTCCCATCAAAATACCAACTCAGTTCTTTGCAGACCTTCAAAAAGAGATTCTTAGCTTCATATGGAGAAACAAAAAACCCAGAATCTCCAAAACGAAACTGTAAAACAACAGATCAGCTGTAGGTCTCTCCATCCCCGATCTCAAGCTGTACTACAGAGCAATAGTAATAAAAACTGTGTGGTGTTGGCATAGAAACAGAAAGGAGGATCAATGGAACTGAACAGCAGACCCAGAAATAAACCCACACACCTATGAATACTTGATTTTTGACAAAGAAGCCAAAACCATTCAATGGAAAAAAAAGATTATATTTTCAGTTAATGGTGCTAGTCCAACTGGATGTCTATTTTCATGTCTACATGCAAATTGATCCATATTTATCACCCTGCACAAAACTAAAGTCCAAGTGGATCAAAGACCTCTACCTAAAATCAGAGACTCTAAATCGGTTAGAAGAAAGGTGGGGGAGAGCCTAGAACTCATTGGGACAGGAGACAATTTCCTGAACAGAACACCAACAACACAGACTCTAAGAGCAACAATCAATAAATGGACCTTATGAAACTGAAAATCTTCTGTAAAGCAAAAGACACTTGTCAGAACAAAATGACTGCCTACCAACTGAGAAAGAATCTTCACCAACCCTATGTCTGACAGAGGGCTGAT
Source organism: Meriones unguiculatus (assembly GCF_030254825.1). NCBI lineage: Eukaryota > Metazoa > Chordata > Mammalia > Rodentia > Muridae > Meriones > Meriones unguiculatus. Next base: position 118,514,050 of record NC_083355.1, on the reverse strand, counting down.
ATCCAGCATATATAAAGAACAAAAGAAGTTAAAAAGCAACAAATCAAGTAATCCAATTAAAAAGTGGAGTACAGAGCTAAACAGAGCATTCTCTTTAGAGGAATATAGAATGGCAGAAAAACACTTAAAGAGATGCTCAACATCCTTAGCCATCAGAGATGCAAATCAAAATGACCCTGAGATTTCACCTTACACCCATCAGAATGGCTAAGATGAATAACTCAAGTGACAACATATTCTGGAGAGATTGTGGAGAAAGGGTAACTCTCCTCGATTTCTGTTGGGAATGTAAACTGGTACAACCACTTTGGAAGTCAATCTGATGGTTTCTCAGACAAATAGTAATAGTGCTTTCTCAAGATCCAGCTATACCACTACTAGGCATATCCCGAAAATTTGCTCAAGTACACAATAAGGACATTTGCTCAACCATGTTTGTAGCAGCTTTATTTGTAATAGCCAGAACCTGGAAACAACAAAAATGCCCCTCAATGGAGGAATTGATACAGGAATTGTGGTATTTTTACATAATGGAATACTATTCAGCAATCAAAAAAGAAGAAATCATGAAATTTTCAGGCAAATGGTGGGATCTAGAAAAGATCATTCTGAGTGAGGTATCCCAGAAGGAGAAAGCCACACTCACTTGTATAGTCCTATGAGATATGACAAACATAATGAAATGTATACACCTAAAGAAGATAAACAAGAAAGAGGACCTGGGGTAGGATCATCAATCCTCACTTAGAAAGACAAATGGTATGTGTGTTGGATATAGGAGAAAACAAGTAACAGGACAAGAGCCTACTACAGAGGGCCTCTGAAAGACTCTACCTAGCAGTGTATCAAAGCTGATACTAAGACTCATAACCAAACCTTAGGCAGAGTGCAGGGAATCATATGAAAGAAGGGGGAGTTAGTATGACATGGAAAGGATAGGAGCTCCACAAGGAGCAAATATATCTGGACACATGGGTGACTTTCCATCAAGGACCATGTATGGATATAGCCTAGAACCTCTGCTCGGATGAAGCCTGTGGTAGCTCAGTAACCAATTGGTTTCCCATAGTACGGGGAACAGGGATTATTTCTGACAGGAACTCAATGGCAGGCTCTTTGACCTCCCCACTCTCCAAGGGAGGAACAGTGCTGTTAGGCCACAGAGGAGGGCTTTGCAGCCAATCCTGAAGATACCTGATAAAACAGGGTCAGATGAATGGGGAGGAGGTCCTCCCCAATCAGTGGACTTGGAAAGGGGCAGGGAGGAGATGAGGGAGGGAGGGATTGGGAGGGAATGAGGGAGCAGGATACAGCTGGGAAACAGAGTTAATAAAATGTATCTAATAATAAAAAAATGAAAAATAAAAATAAATCAAGCAAAAAAAAAAAAAAAGAGCTGTTTGGAATGTTTCTCTTTTTGCCAGGATATTTCTTTTCCTACTCGAATTAATTCTCGTTCTCGTACGTCATTTTTATCCCTCCTTATCTAAGGTGTGTGAGAGAGCAAAGACAACACAATGTATGTAGGACAGGGAGGTCATGGTTGTGCAGGAAAGGCAAGTCTCTAAATACTCAGGGTGGGTCTTTTCTGTGAGAAAACGCAGGCCTGGCTGTTGGTGGAAAAAAAGCAAGTCCTTGAGGATCTGGAGAGCAGAAGGACATGGCAGGGAAATAGCAGTCCTACATGGTACCTTAGGGAGAACACAGAAGTGATGACCCTGTCTTCCTGTTGGGGAGAGTTTAGACTGCATGGTGCATGGGAGATGTCTGCTCTGGAGAAGCTAAGTGGAAAACACAGGTCTTCAATCTGTTCTAGTTGCTGAATAATTAGTGATCTCAGATAGTACCTATATTTTGTGATGAAATTGTTTTATATTCTTGAGACTCAAATTTGAGTTTATGCATGTTATACCATAGTACTGAGCTATGGCCTCAGCCTCATGTTCATCCTTAATTCAATGTAGGATTGACTATTCACTGCATCTTTTACAACATCCCCTGAAATTATCAAATTTCAGTTTTTATGTCTTTTTAATTTTAAGTTTATTAATTACAGTTTATACACTTTGTATCAGAGCTGTAGCCCCCCTCCCCTAACCACTCCCAATCCGACCCTCCCTACCCCTAGGCCTATGTCCCTCCCTTAGTCTAATGATAAGAAAGGTCACAAAATAATTAAGATTATTACAATTATCATTTTTTTCCTTTGAAATGTTTAATGAATTCATGGCTCTGTATCCACAGTCTCATTCTCATTCTCCACCACAGATGCTAACAAACTCAGAGATTTACATATTCATCTGTGTAGAAATACCACCTTGCTCTCTCTGTAAATATATTTTAATATCACTTTGAGGAAATTTGTAGACCTGGCTACCTTGTTGCAGATTAATAAGTATTTGGTTAGATGAAACCAGCTCTTCCTTGACAAATTCTCTCCTCTGGAGCCAAAAGATCAGGTGATGCCATAATTCTTTTCCCTTTTCTTTTTTTAATTGGGGTATATCTACACAATGGAATATGACTCAGCAATAAAAAAAAACAAGGAAATCATGAAATTTGCAGGTAAATGGTGGGATCTGGAAAAGATCATCCTGAGTGAGCTATTCCAGAAGCAGAAAGATGCACACTGTATATACTCACTCATATAGACATATAATATAGAATAAACCTACTAAAAACTGTACACCTAAAGAAACTAATCAAGAGGGAGGACTCTTGTTAAATGCTCAATTCCTATCCAGAAAGGCAAAGAGGCTAGACATCAGAAGAAGGAGAAAAGAGGGAACAAGTCAGGAGCCTGACACAGAGGACCTCTGAAAAGCTCTGCCCTGCAGACTATCAATGTAGATGCTGAGACTTATGGGTAACCTTTGGGCAGAGTGCAAGGAATCTTAGGAAAGAAGTGGGAAACATTAAGATCTGGAGAGGACAGGAACTCCACAAGGAGAGCAACAGAACCAAAAATTCTGAGCAGAGGGTCTTTCCTGAGACTGATACTCCAACCAAGGACTATGCATGGAGATAACCTAGGACCCCTGCACAGATGTAGCCCATGGCAGTTCAGTATCCAAGTGGGTTCCATTGTAATAGGAAGAGGGACTGTCTCTGATATGAACTGATTGGCCTGCTCTTTAATTACCTCTCCCTGAGGGGGAAGCAGCATTACCAGGCCACAGAGGAAGACAATGCAGCCACTCCTGATGAGACCTAATTGACTAGGATCAGAAGGAAGGAGAGGAAGACCTCCCCTATCAGTGGACTTGGAGAAGGGCATGCATGCAGAGGTTGGAGGAAGGAAAGGATTGGGACGGGAGGAGGGAGAGACCACAGGGGGGATACAAAGTGAATAAAGTGTAATTAAGAAACAGTTTTTATGTCTTAAATGCTTACAAATGTATTTGATAATATCTACTAAGACAGCAGAGGAGTTTACATGTACAAACCACAATCAAGTATGTCTCCAAAGTTGTATTATTTATAACTATAAATTCTTACTAGGTAACATTTCTTTCATCTTTCTTTTTCTCTTTTGAGACAAGGCTTCATAGAGCCTAATCCTAAACCAAACATATGAATCTCCTGCCCCTATGTGTTTCCTACCCATCCAGAGCTGGGAATGAACTCAGGGCTCAAACATGCAAAAAAACCGAATTATGTCTCCAAGGGAATAAGGGACGTTAGTTCTTATTTCATCTTAGACAATAAAAATATTGTCTCTTCTAATGCCCCATGCCCTGAGGTCATGATATAGCAGGAAGATATGCAGATAATGTTTTCTCTGCTCATGAAAAACAACCCTGACCCTTTAGTTCTGACAGAGGCACCCACCTTTCCACACAAGGAACTTTCTATGCAGTGATCAAAACTGAACACAGAACATGGAGTTGAGACTGAGCTTGGTGCTCCTCGTTGTTCCTTTAAAAGATAAGTCACACGTAGTAAGAAATGAGTGTGTGAGTGGATGTGAATGAGAGAGACATTTGGGACATTTAACTGAGAAGATTCTCGGTGTTTCCAGGTGTCCAAGGTGATGTATGGCCAATGGAGTCAGGAAGCAGCATGGTGTAGCACGGAAGATTCCTAAAACTCTCCTGTGAAGGCTCTGGATTCAGTTTCAAGGATGAGCTGTGCCTGCCAGGCTCCAGGGAAGAGGCTGGAATGGATGGCCCAAATTACAGACAAAGCTATTAATTATGAAACACACTATGCGGTGGGTGTGAAAGGCCGATTCGCTCCTTCAAGAGATCATTCTAAAAGTAGTGTCTACCCACAAATGAACAGATTAAGAGATGAAGCCACCAATGATTATAACAGTACAGGACACAGGGAGAGACCATAAGTGTGAATCCATCTAAACCTTTCTTCAGGCATGCTCAGAACCAGCAGGGGGCGCAGAGTTCACAGGGAGAGCAGAGACAGTGCTGCAACATGTGCATTTGTAATTGACTTACCTGTATGTGTCCATTAGCAATTCCTTTATGACATGAAAAGACAGAAGTGACATTATTTACTTGGAGACTAGACATGTGAATCTCTCCTCTACTTGATGTGTCCTGCACATGGTTTTGTTTAACACCGGAAGTCCAAAGCTTCATTGTATTTAATGGTTGTTGGAATCACAGCGATTTCCAAACAAACATCCTTACCTCTCCATAGACTTGTGCTAGTTTTTATATAGACACTTCCTTTAAAAGTAGCTGCAAGACAAAAGAAAGTGCCATTTGTACAAACAAATGTATTACAAAAATATATTTTTGTGGTAATAACATAAAACATCATCTCACATGATGCCAAATACAGATAGCACGTCAAGGAGTCCATGTGTGTGCAGCAAAGGAAATGTTCACCAGAACAAAGAAACAGAGCACAATGAGAGGAAACATCTCCTAGTTTATTTATAACAATTCTACTTGTGAGAGGTATTGTGACCACATTCACCTCTGATCACACTCTTTCCTTCAACTACTGTTACCTAAGGACTGTAGTTGCAGACATATAGCCATTCAACCTGAGGTAAAAATTAAACATTATTTTCTTAATCTTCATTTTACTGTTAGCTAAGGACTTTTGCTGCAGGCCATAGAGAATGATCATTGAACTTAACATAAAATTCTCCCTGCTCGCTAGGTTTCCTACTACAGGAAGGCTCTGGGCAGCCTTCAGGGAAAGGAAAGGCACCAGGGATCTTTCACAATGCCTGAAATTTGATTCTGTCTTCTATGTACCCTGCAGTGCCTGGCTGTTACATAGTGACCAACTGCTTTCTATTTGCATTTGTGGCCTGTTACATAGGAAGTACTTTATCCTGGGTAAATGTATTCAGAATCTCATGGCTAAAGATGACTTCAGCCTTGCAGACTTTAATCATATTGCTAATGGTGTGTGGTGTGTGGTCAAAGTTCTGAGAACAGTTGACAGAGTACTCAGCCTCAGATGTGATTTTATGTAATCTTCCCCACAACACCCAGCACCATCACAAGGAGGGTCTGGAAAGAATGTATAATACAGAATGTGGGCTGGATAGACATGAAACCCTGTCTGAGGAGCTGATATGGCCATTGTGCACAGGAACTCACAGAAGCTGCAGTTACCTGAAAAAGGACCTGAGCAAATCAAGCCATTCAAAGTCACAGCATGGAAGCCTGTGAGTTAGCTGAGCAGGTAAATGTATCTACTAGCAAGCTTGAGCATTTATATTTGATCCTTGGATCCACAGGGTAGAAGGAGAGAACTGAACTTCACAAGTTGTCCTCTGAGGCTGACATTTCCCCCTTGGTGCACGCGTGTCCTACTCCCACTGCTAACAGCATGTAACAGCACAACTTAGAAAAATGTATCACAACTAGGACTGGAGAAGCTCTTGAGGGCCCACACCAAGCTGAAGGTCTGTTGGCATTTGGTGACCTGTAATAAAGATATAATCCTTTTCCTTTGGAAGTTTTCTGTAGGTTCCCTGTGTGCTAGTGAGTGATCCCAACATGTATATAGACCACACTGACTGGACTACTCTGCTACTACTTAATGAAACAAGAGATCAGGAGGTCTCAAGAGGGGCCAAAGGGGGATAGTGGGGGGATAAGATAGTAATATATCTCATACATAAATACAACTTTCGAAGTCAAACAAAATCACTATTAGAAAAGAAAATAACTCCTTTCACATGTTTTGAGTTTTCATTACTGTATATACTGTACTCTGTGCGCGTTTCCTCTACAACCCCTATCCTTTTTCTTGCCACTCGTATTTTCCCTTTATTCTGCTACACAATTTCAATTTACTTCATTATATATTTGCTTACATATATGTATAACCGGGGAAGATCTAAGAAGTACTAATGAGAGACTCATAAGTCTGTGTTTCTACTAGGATCTTAATTAACAAAGTTATTTCCAGTTTTATAGATTTTGTAAGAGTGATGTAATTTCCTTTCTGATAGCTTATTTCTGCTGTATTTTATATAATCATGTCTTCTTGATGAAATGACCTTTTGACACATGAAGTTTATTGTCATAATTCAGTTTGTGGAATTATGTAGAATAATTGTAGAGAGTGCTGCAGTAAATATTGATGTGCATTTCCCCCCTTTGGTTGTTCTTTGTATTAAACATGCTGGAAGGGTCAATATTTATAGCAGTTAGCTGAAAGGTTGGAAATCCCCACAAGCTGGGAGTTTGTAGAAATTTCTAGACATTATCATCATCAACACAGCCAACAACAATGAATCAGTCCTATTGTCACAAGTGGAGCAACTGCCTCAGGTTGAGGAATCTTTTGAGAGCTGAGGCCCTGATGTGCATCCACAGCATCTTCACAGGGCTCAGGGAAGGGTGTGGGATGCATTTCCTCAGAGAGGATTAGGACTTGGACCTCAGCATCCTGCTGCCACTCACAGGTGTCCTGTATCTCCTTCTTCTCCAGCTTGACTCAGTCCTTATCCAAGAAATACCATACTCATGAATATGCAAATCACTAGAGTCTATGGTTGTAAATTTAGAGCTGTCCACACCCTATAACAACTTGTACTCAGTGTCCTCCCCACAGTCAGTGAACACTCTGGCCCTCACCATGGGATGGAGCTGGATCCTCTTCCTATTGGCAGCATCTACAGGTAAGGGGCTCCCCAGTTCCAACCCTGAAGTGCAGACAGGGACTGAGATGACACTGCCACCCACTCTGCCTTTCTCTCCACAGGTGTCCACTCCCAGGTCCAGCTGCAGCAGTCTGGGGCTGAGGTGGGGAGACCTGGGTCCTCAGTGAAGCTGTCCTGCAAGGCTTCTGGATACACCTTCACTAATAGCTATATGCACTGGGTGAAGCAGAGATCTGGACAGGGGCTGGAGTGGATTGGAAGGATTGATCCTGAAGATGGTAGTACTAAATACGCTCAGAAGTTCCAGGGCAAGGCCACACTGACTGCAGACACATCCTCCAGCACAGCCTACATGGAGCTCCGCAGCCTGACAGCTGAGGACTCTGCAGTCTATTACTGTGCGAGACACAGTGCTCCACCCACATCCTGAGTGTGTCACAAAACCTGAAGGAGCAGGAAGCTGCCTGGGAACTGAGAAAACAGAGAAGATGAGTCTAAAGTTTTGCTGAGAAAGTGTCATTCTGAGTGTCTCTTTGTCTGCCTCCTCCTCAGAGACATATAGGACCTTTGTCAGCTTTTCCAGGGGACCACTGGGAATAAAGTGATGCTGATTTAGGATTGCCCTACAATACAACATACATTGACTAGTTCTTTGTTTCTTTGTTTGTTTGTCTTGCTTCATTTTGTTTTTCAAGACAGGGTATCCCTGTGTAGCCTTTGCTGTCCTGGACTTGCTTTGTAGATCACGCTGGCCTCAAACTCACAGAGATCAGTCTTCATTGCCTCCCATAGTGCATGCACCACTGTGCCTGGTTCCTTGACTAGTTCTTTGCCAGCAACTACATCCATTAATATCTTTCTTCTTTTATAAAACAATAAAAAAGGTAAATATCTGATGTGCCATTGTGATAAAATATCTCTGAATTCTTAGAGACTGGAACTTTTGCTAGATAGCAGGAAATAAACTATCATAAATGTGAAAAGTAAAAGCCAAATCAAAAACATGTGGGCAAACAAAACTCTTTTCATATTCTTATACCTTTAGTGACATCCAAGTGTGACGTTAAATTTGGATGTGTTCCAAAAGAAGTTCCAGTCTCTTAGAATGTAAGAGTTTTTTTTTTTTTTATTTTAATGTATTGATGCCTAAGTTTAATTCCTGTAAGCTAGTCAAAGTACTATCATATTACTTTTCACAGAACTAGTTTATGGACTCAATGTATGTACATGAATATTGAGGAGGGTTCTGAGATTATGGATGTCTCTCTGGTTCTACATTTCCTTCCTTCTGAGTCTCAGTACCATGCCCTACAGTCTCAAGCCTTTACAGAATATGGACTTACACTGATACAACTTCAACTCTCTTAGTCCATTGGATTCTGCGTGGCCACTCTTTCTCTGTAGAGGATTTGGTTTCATATCAGTTGGTGAATAAACAACCAGCATGGACACCCGTGCTACTTGGTAATCTCAAAGGACTGATTCAGCAAAAATTCTCTTTCCCTCAGAGCATTAATATTGCATATTTTCTATCAGAAATACCCTCCCTGTTAAAATGAATATCATGTGCTTCATATGGATGCAGGCATATAAGGAATGCATTTGGCAGGCATGAATACCCTCGGGCAATTCTGTGTTGGAGACTTGACAAGGCTTCTCTTAACTTAAAATGGATCTTGAGATACTAGTGACTTTATAAAGCCCCTGCTGTCTCCTCCAACCGGAAAGAAGGCATTCCTCAGAAGGCAGGGGAATCTTCCACTTCGGTACTATGAAGAGAATGGGACACTCTGTTGTAGTGGGATGGTATCTGTCGAGTGGCTGTAAGATCTTGATTCAAGGACTTGTCTGATCCCCGCTGCAGATGTAATTTTGATGTGTCCAGATACATTATACTACATGGAGGAGAGATTTTCAAACAGGGTTCTGAACGTCGGACCAGGGAATCCCAAACACAAAGAAAAGTGGCTAATTACTTTTTCCTTTCAAATCTTAGATTATTCTTTCCCTCATGTACAGAAGAAGCAAATAACGGATTTTTCTCTGATATGAAGGCTTTGGAGCAAACTTGTTATAGTCTCCACTCATACATACCTTATAAACTTTCCCAAAATTGTATGTGAAACACTTCATGGTAAAGATTCAAGGTAGAAAATGTAATTTGAACTTTCTGTGTGCTTTTAGGGCATAACATCATCTCACCGTGAGTTATAAAATCTATCTCTCTTTAAATCTCTTTGGGAGAATATGGTTTTCAGTGGTATTATGCCTTATAAGGTTGCAATGGCTATATTACATGGCATAACATAACTAAACTACATCTTGAATTAACTAGAATCTCATACAGCAAGGAACTTCTTTGTGGGATTTTACTGGTTGCAACCTTGGAGGTGGGAAAGGTTATTCTCCATCTGGGCCACACCCTTCGGATGCTTCTTATCCTCTGGGTGCTGCCTTCACAAAAGACATGGATGCAGGAAATTTGGCTTTCGCCTGCTTGCACTCATTTCTTTTCAATTTAGATCCCAACTCAAGTCCCCTCCATCCACTCCTACAGGTCCTACTCTCCTTCTCTCTTTCCAGGATTTCTCTTCCCCTCCCCATTAGAAAAGCACCCCGCTCCCTTCCCCTACCCATCCCAGCAAGTCAAGTCCTATCAGGACTGAGCACATCCTCTACCACACTGGCCTGACAAAGGCAGCCCTACCATGGGCAAGTGACAGAAAAACATGCAAGAGACTAGTTTCCAAGACAGCCCATGCTCCCCTTATTAAGGAACCCACATGAATACCAAGCTGTACTCAGTTTAAATGTGTATAGGAGGCTAAGGACTAGTCCATACATGGTCCTTGGTTGGTGTTTCAGTCTCTGCAGGCCATCTCTGGGCCCTGGTTGGCTATGTTGGTCTTCCTGTGGAGCTCCTGCTGCCTCCAGGTCCTCTATTCTTCCCACGCTTCCACAAGGCTCCTTGTGCTCCATACAGTGTTTGGCTGTGAGTCTCAGCATCTGTTTTGATATGCTGCTGGGTGGAGCCTCTCAGGGGTGACCTATGCTAGGTTCCTGTCTGTAAGCATAGAAGAATGTTGTTAATGGTGTTGGCTCTCTCCCATGGGTAGGCCTCAGATTGGGCCAAACATTGGCTGGATGTTCCCCCTATCTCTGCTCTATCTATATCCATATACATCTTGTAGACAGGGTAACTTCTGGATCAAAGATTTTGTGGGTAAGTTGCTGCTCCCTTCACTCTACTAGGAGTCCTGTCTGCTTAGAGGCTCTCTTCTTCAGGCTCCATGTCCTTCACTAGTGAAAGTCTCTGCTAGAGACACCCCCCATATCCTCCCAGAAGACTACAATTCAAAGTTCCAGCCTGTTTCAGAAATGCCTGAGGCAATGGTTTCTTTGTTTCTCTGCATGTTCTCTGTCCTAATCCCATCCCAACCCAACTTTCTCTACTCCCCACCCTCATTCTCTCTGCACTCCCTCTCCTTTCCTGTTCCCTCTCTTCAAACACTACCTCTGTCTGTTTTATTTCTCCTCAGTGAGGCTCATGCATCCCTCATTGGCCACTCCTTGTTCCTTATCTTCTTTAGCTCTGTGAGTTGTAGTATGGTTATCCTATACTTTATGGCAAATATTTCCTTATCAGTGAGTACATGCCATGTGTGTTTTTCTGGTCTGTATTACCTCACTCAGAATGACCTTTTCTAGTTCCATGCATTTGGCTGAAAGCTTCACAATTTCTTTGTTTTTAATATCTGAGTAGTATTCCATTGTGTAAATGCACCACAGTTTCTTTATTCATTCTTCAGTTGAAGGACATCTGGGTTGTGATCAGATTCTACCTATTATGAATAAAGCTGCTATGAACATAGATGAGAAAGTAGACTTGTTTGATAGAGCATCTTTGGGTATATGGCCAGGAGTGCTCTAGCTGGGTATTGAGGTAAAGCTAGTACCAATTTACTGAGAAAGTGCTAGATTGATTTCCAAAATGATTGTACAAATTTGCATTCCCTCCAGCAATAGAAGAATGTTCTCT